>NW_022196244.1:600000-829249 GCF_008641045.1 Pistacia vera
CAGGAAATCACTTATCACATTTGTAATTTATATGGCCTATTGGGTCTATAGATGTTCAATGGACCTTGAAAGCAAAAATATGATTTGAAGTATATCATAACCTAGGGACCATTGTTATTGACCCTATCCTATTATAAGGATGATAGAATTGTTAGATTGGTAATAAAAAAGAAAAAGAAAAAGAAAAGAAAAACCATAAAGGCCAATTCCAATGGTGGGCATCGGCAGTAACAGAATCTCAAAACTCTGTGGTCACTTTCTACTCTCCAATGCTTTTTTCATAAAGAAGGGAGGATTAGGAAGATAAAAATCAGTCTCTGCCCCAAACAGGAAGGGTCTCAATGGAATGTTCTTTGTATGAGGGAGCTGGAAAGTTGATATTGAAAGGTGTTTTGGTGGCTATGTTTTTATTGGTTTGGTAAAGATGAATCCAGAAAGAGTTTCCAAATTTCACATGTAAAATTAGTAATGTGTTTTGAGTAAAAGACTAGTTAGAGAAGAGGACAGGTCATTGATGTTACACTTTTTAACATAATACAATTACTCTTTTGCCCTTTACCATCAAATCAACTGAGGCATTAAAAATGTTTTTTGTTTTTGTTTTGAAGAATACANACTATGCACTGAATAATGCTAAGAATCATTAACTTTATTTTACATTTTTGAACCATAATGCTATAATCATATTCATCTAAGTTACCCATTAAATTTTCTAACAAAATTTATTTCACAATTTACCTGGTACTGATATTCTTAGCAGTGTTTTAATAACAAACCCGAGTTGAAACCCTGACAAAGTTGTCAAGTCCCAGGTTGACCAGTTTAACCGGTTGGGCCAAAAGTTTAAAATTCAGCAAATACACCCCTAAAACTTTTTAAGTCCCTACAAGTTTGAAATTTAGCAAATACACCCCAAATACAAGTCGGCAGTCAATTGGTTAGTGGTAGCGACATACCATTGCAATCACAATTATCCCCTGAGCCATTCCCCAAAAAATCTACCCAACCACCATCAACATCGACAACCCTCCTCATCACCACGAAAATACTCCTCTAAGCCTCCTGATAAAACCCATCTCACCCCACCCCCCTTTCACCTCGTCAATCGCCGGCAAAAGCCGACTATTGCCATGGTAATTTTTTTTTCAATTTTCGATGGATTTACTCACCGGAAATCACCTCTATTGCCACCATTGCACAAACTGGTCATTCATCTTCAAAAGCCCCAACATCTTAGCTTTCGATTGTTTGTTGATCACCATACCAATTTGTAGAGTTTTCGGTGAATAGGAAAATTGCTAACCCAGCCTAGTGAAGGCCTCAGGTCCCGGTTCAACCGACCAGACCGGACCGGGCCATGTTTTAAAACATTGATTCTTAGAAAAATTGAAGTTTGGTTCCATTAAACGTAAGAATCATAACATTGAATGAAAAACTTGTAACGAGAAATACAACAGATCCATTGTAATGTAAATTTAATCACAAAACAAAAACAAGATGAAAATTAACATCTACTCTTAATTCTCAGTCTGTCAAACAGCTTTGATTTGGCTAATATCATACATTAACTTTGGTGGAAGATAATGTCCACAGAGAGCATTACATTAACTAATCAATATATCTTTAATTTTATGAATCAAACATTCCCATATACAAAAGTTCCAAATCAGTGGATCTGCTTTTATGTTCTCTTATCTACAGGTTTAAATAATACCCCAGAATTGGAATTTGTCAAACCCTTATCAAGTCTCAAAGAGATTAACACACAGATACAAAAAAAAAAAAAAAAAGGATATCCACCCAATAAGAGATATGCCTTAAACATCATAAGATCAACCCCAGATTCTTCTCAAATGCAACATTGAAGCAATGAGAAGTGCTTTAAGTTTATTGTAAAAAAACAATAAATGTTAGCATCCCACATCGCTTAGTGAATGAGTCGGGGTTTAGTTTATGACGGTTGATTCCTCTTGCTAGGTGGACGCATTTTGGATGAAAAACGTTTTCGCGAAATCTAAAAACAAATTCCTGTAAGCCTAGACCGAAATGCAGACATTTTCGACTTAGTTAACGGCATGACTCGTTAAAAGGCCAAAATAGATGACCCCATTAAGGAGCCGCAATAGCAACATTTATTTCCTGTCAATTATCAAACTCTCGCCGACACCTCATATTCATTATACAACCTCTAAATATTCCAGCTAAGAATAAGCTTTTATCTTTCTGAATTTAAGTCCTGCATCTGCGGTTAGGAGTTTTTAGATATTTAGTCTATTATGTTACTCTCAACCCATAAACCATCTGTCAAAAGCATGCACAGTTTCATTCAATGTGAAGTTTAGTTTAATCTGCCTCGTCTATGTCACTTTAATGCAACAATATAGAAGCACTGTGTCAAATTCTAGATCTAACTAAGTAGAAATTATCCGTTTTGGCTTTAGGTCGGCATGGTTTATATTTGGGTCTCACACAAATACCCCTTACCCAAAATGCATATACTTATTTACAAGGACCTAAATCTTATAAACTGAATTCAGACTCATTTGCTAGGTGATGTTGGTTATAGCACAATATCTCAGTTTGAGACTGCAGCCACCTGAGAAAGTAAATCAGAATCCATGTATTATAACAATAACATATTATGCTTGTATATGATAAAAGCTATAATTCAGTTGACTTTGTGCATGATAAAAATTGGATGGCCTTGGCCACTTTCATGAAACAGCAATAGCATCCACTAAATAAGAGCCCCTCAGCAAAGTTTAGCATCTGGGCTAGACTCTAGCAGAATAGTTCAATTTCGTGGCCACTAACCTGGCCCTTTTCACCGACAAATTGGACCCAATTTGGCTGAACAGTTATATCCACTCATTTTCCTTATCAACTATGCACTGAATAATGCTAAGAATCATTAACTTTATTATACATTTTTTAACCATAATGCTATAATCATATTCATCTAAGTTACCCATTAAATTTTCCAACAAAATTTTATTTCACAATTTACTCGGTACTGATATTCTTAGTAGTGTTTTAATAACAAACCCGACGAAGTTGTCAGGTCCTAGGTTGACCAGTTTAACCGGCCGGTGGCTAAAAGTTTAAAATTCAGCAAATACACCCCTAAAACTTACCTTTAAGTCTCTATAAGTTTAAAATTTAGCAAACACACCCCAAATACAAGTCGGCGGTCAATTGATTAGCGGTAGCGACACACCAAATGTAATCACAATCATCCTACCCAACCACCATCAACGTTGACAACCCTCCTCATCACCACGAAAATACTCCCCTTAGCCTCCTGACCAAAACCCATCTCACCCCACCCCCCTTTCACCTCGTCAATATCCGGCAAAAGCTGACTATTGCTGCGGCGATTTTTTTCAATTTTTGATCGATTCACTCACCAGAAATCACCTCTATTGCCATCATTGCACAAACTGGTTCTTCCTCTTCAAAAGCCCCAACATCTTGGCCTTCGATTGTTCATCGATTACCATACCAATTTCGAGAGTTTTCAGTGAATAGAAAAATTGCTAACCTAGCCCAGTGAAGGCCCTAGGTCTCGGTTCAACCGACCGGGCCGGGCTGGGCCATGTTTTAAAACATTGATTCTTAGAAAGGTTGAAGTTTGGTTCCATTTAACGGAAGAATCCATTGTAATGTAAATTTAATCACAGAACAAAAACAAGATGAAAATTAACATCTACTCTTCATTCTCAATCTGTCAAACAGCTTTGATTTTGGCTAATATCGTACATTAACTTTGGTGGAAGATAATGTCCACAGAGAGCATTACATTAACTAATCAATATATCTTTAATTTTATGAATCAAACATTCCCATAAGAGAAGCTTGTTGTGAAGATCCGGACTCAAGAGGCACATGCAGGCACCAGGCATGAAAATAATCCAGGCATTTTCTTCTACATTCAAACAAACAAACAGTCAACATTAAGTGATCAACCCAGAAAAATATTTTGATAATTACAAAAATAATAAAAAACATTAAATTTAGACAGTAGACTGAGCAAAAGGCCTGAAGGGCCTGCCATTCCTGAGCCCTAGTCCACTGTTTTGTACTAGGCCGAGCATTTAAGAGGGGAATTCATCACCATACCCTCAGCTTAGCTCATCAAATTCTCCCACCACCTTCACCTGACTTCCTCCGATCAGGTGTTTTCTTGCATTTAATGACTCCGACTACAATAAAAAATTAAAAAAATAAATAGGATCGGTCATGGACCCATAGGACAGGCCTTGCTCACCTAAGTTGTTTTTTCGATTTTCGATCTATTTACTCTCGTCAACCATTACAAGAAATCATCTTCACTGTAGCCATTGTACTCACCGACCCTTTTCTGCAAAAGCCTCAACATCCTGCCCTTCAATCTTCCTCTTTAAAAGCTTTCTTTTTCACAAGCCTCAACATCCTGACATTACCGTTTTAATTTATAAGATTTTCAATGAATAAAAAAATTGCTAACATGAACCGATGAAAACCCCAAAGTCCCAATTCAACCAGTCAAGCCAAATCAGGTTTTAAAACATTGACTCTTATAAAGATTGAAGTTTAGTTCCTTTAAACGTAAGAATCATAAAATTGAATGAAAAACTCATAACGAGAAAATGTAAGAATCATAACATTGAACACAAAACTCGTAACGAGAAACGTAACAGATACATTGTAATGTAAATTCAACTACAGAACAAAAACAAGATGAAATTTAACATCTATTCTTCATTCTCAGTCTGTCAAACAGTTTGATTTTGGCTAATATCATACATTAACTTTGGTGGAAGATAATGTCCACAGAGAGCATTACATTAACTATTCAATACATCTTTAATTTTGTGAATCAAACATTCCCATAAGAGAAGCTTGTTGTGAAGATCCGGACTCAAGAGGCACATGCAGGCACCAGGCATGAAAAGAATCCAGGCATTTTCTTCTACGTTCAAATAAACAAACAATCGACGTTAATTGATACACCCAGAAAAATATTTTTATAATTACAAAAAAATAAATAAATAAATTTAGACAGTAGACTGAACAAGAGGCCTGTTGGGCCTGCCATTCCTGAGCCCTAGTCCACTGTTTTGTACTAGGCCGAGCATTTAAGAGGGGAATTCATGACCATACCCTCAGCTTAGCTCATCATATTCTCCCACCACCTTCACCTGACTCCCTCCGATCAGCTGCTTTCTTGCAACTAATGACTCCAAATACAATAAAGGCCAAAAAAAGAAAAAAAACCCTATAAAGATATATTATAGCATTTTCCTGTAGACTGCTTTGTGATGATGAATTTGAATTGAATTATTGTATCCTCCGGACATTTTTTTCAAAAGTTATACCTACTTTATTTCTCATAAATGATTTCTGTTTACGACCATGCCTTTCAGCGGACCCAATACTTTCCAACAACTACCACAATTTTCAAAGTCTGGGAAAGTTCATAGACTTTTTTTTCTTCCCCTAATCATCTGTTTAGACAAAGACTTGCATGTGATCATCAACTGGTTCCTACTTTTTTTTAATTTTTTGATTACTTTAAAATGAAAAGAAATAAGTTGAAAATGTTTAAGTGAAGTGGGAAATTACCCGCTTCTGGGAGTGGAGGAGTTCAGGAGGGATTTTGTAGAGATCTTCGTCGACGGCTTTGGGAGGTCGAACAGGCAGTGGGGTGGGGGTAACAACGCCGTATTTAGAGCGTGGTGGTTGTTTCCTTGGTGGTTGAGTCACGTGACAGTCACACACCTTCTTCACTTGTTGCTGCTTTTTCTGCTCCTTGACTTGCGGGCCTCGCTTTTCTCCCACTTTCGTCTGCAAATGTGTTTCACATTCCAACATATTATAATCATTCCATCATTATGTTTAATCTTAATTTCATAATTAACACCTCATTTATGCAATAATCAGGCGATTAATAGTATTTAAAACAAAACTTAAACCAACTGTTTCTGCTTAATCGAAGTACGAATTTTCAGAAAATGCAGTTGAAGAAACAGCTTTAATTCTTCCTGGAGAAAATGGAGAAAAGAAAAAAACAAACAAACAAACCTTTCTGGGAGGAACACCATTGACATTACGAGAAGCTTTCTTCAAATCGACGGCGTATAAATCACCGCCACCGCAACTACGACGCATGCACAGATCAGATTCTCCGGAAGAAGAACTGTAGCGAAGCAACCCGGCTTGTCTTGCACACTCAAAGTATTGAGTAATTGGCATGTCGTTTGAATAATCCCAGTCTCCAAAAGCTGGAATTTGTCCACTTCTTTTACAGTAATATTCCTAGAACCACAAGAACAGAATAATTATAATATTATTAACCAAAAAAAAACAAAAGCTTGTTAAAAGATTTTGCTGCTTACATCCATTGTAGTGCAGAAAGCCAAGACAAGAGGAAGAAGACGAAGACAAAGACAAAGACAGAGAGGGCGTGGAGTGAAAAGTGTTGAATGAATAGAGTATTTTAAAAGGTAGAGGGAAAAAGGGGTGTGGGGATTCTGAAAAAACCCAGAAGAAAAATAAATTCTTGGTCAGAATTACAGAGCGAGAATCTAGCAAGAAAGATACTTGAGCTCAGTTCTTTAAATGGAAAACAGTAGCAAGTACACAACAGTAACAAAAAGCAAAAGAGGAAGAAAATAAAAAGAAAGAAGAAGGCAGTGAGGTTCTGAAGTCCGAACTCTCTCTCTCCGCTCAGCTCCCTTAACTCTTAAGGGAGATTAATATAAGTTTGTCAACTTTTTCAGATTATTTTAATTAGTCGTAATGTAAAAGGCTAAAAGTCAGTTTTTTCAACTGTAATGGCTTATTTTATTTTAAATATACAGTGGTTTCAGATGCAGAGAGCTATAATTTTAATGTATTGTACTGGATTCACGCGGCTCTTGGGCCCCAATGGTTCAGGTTTTCAACGTAGATTAGGGAGTTTTTTTAACTGTTACAGAAAGTGGGTGCAGTTGTGAAGACATTACCAAACTCATACAAAAAAAGCCTCTTTCTTAGGTTATCATGTCAGCAGAAAGCGCTTTTGGCATCCTTGTTTAAGGGTTCATAAATAAATGCTATACAATAAATAGCTTATACTTATTACTTGGTAATGGGGTTCTGCTGTCTCCATTTGATACGTTTCACTCAAAATTTTTTCTGTAGATTGGCAAGGGAGAACGGAGAAAGCAAAAGGGCTTTTTTGGGAAGTACTTGTCAGTGGAATTAATTCAATTCAACTACTTTTAGGTGTGATAAGTATATTTTTAAGAGATGTTGAGTTGAATCCATCATCAATTATTAGGGTGATCACTAGAGTTTCTATTTTTCTAGTAGTTTGAAGATATCAAAAAATTAGTTGAGATACGTATAAATTGATTTAGATATTCTCGATCGTTAAAAAAAAAAAAAAAAGGACATTAATTCAATTCAAAGCTAATTAGAGTCTTTTACTCTACTTACTTGCTTTTGGGTTTGGGTTTGGGGACATTCACAAATATTGAATTAATCAAACATTTGATTCTGGCATACATTCCAAGAATGAGTTGACTAAGTGTGAAAGAACAAACTTGGTGTCATGTGAGATAACTTACAAACAAATTACTAAGAAACTTAGTATTTGCAAATAAAATAGCCCTCAATCTGCATCACGCTTTGACTTCAATTTTTTTTTCAGAAAAACCCCATTGTAAAACTAGAACATAAGCTTAAATTTAGCCTTGATTGGGTACTTAACTAAGACATTAGACAAACTTTGAAGTGGAAAAATCATTCAAATCAATGATAGAAGGTAAAAAAAGGAAGAGAAGTGAAGGTGGGTTTGGGGTAGTTGAAGGGTATTAATTGAAAATGTAGTCTGTAGAGTGTTGAAAAAGGTTGACAAAATCACGAAAGCAAAGAGAAGAATTACAAGAAACAAGAAACATGCAAAGGGGTTTTAGGCGGAGGGTTTTAGCCTTTTAGGCCCCCATATTCATCATAAATCATCAAAAGAAACAACAGACAAAAGGCTTCCATCCATTTCCATAGAAGAATGGGAAAAGAAGAAGGACTTGATTGATAGTAAGTACTTGAGTTGAGGTGGCTGTCTTTCTGGCTCAAACCTAACCAAACCTCGTGGAGTGATTCATGGTGCAATATTTTGACTTGGAAAGCCGATCTTGTGTTGGGGTTTGTGCAGGCTGCCAGGTGTGCCACCATTGCCGTCTCCTGTCTGTCTTCTAGCTTGACTTGGGCACTGAGTTAGGGTTGGGGCCACCGGCCAATGCAAATGCAATTCACCGAACAAAACAAAATGAAGTCTTAGCTTTCACGTTATGAGTTTGGAAGTCAAACATACACCATTGTTTATTTTATTATTAACAATATGCTATATGTCTAGATCTAGCTGATTATCACGCTGCGATGACTGACAAGTCTTCTTTGCTTTGCCTAATTAAAAACCACCACTAACACCATAGATGACCGTAAATTCATATGGGATTCCAGATACCCCTCAAGTTTTCGTGAATAACAGGTGGATCAACATTTGTTGAAAAGTGACATTTCACCCACTACATTCAAGGTCGTTATGTCAGTGAAGGGGCTATTATGCCATTTTCATAGTATATTTAAACCTTGATAAATTAATAATCTCGATTAAATAATATTTTTGTCTAGCCTCAACTTGGACCAATGTAGTAAATTAATAATTGACTAAATTTATAAGATAATACATTTATAAAAAAAAAACACCCACATAGGAACCATTTGATATATAAATTAATAATTTCCTTATACATCAAAATTATATATATACATGACTTAGTTATGAGACCTTTATAAAATATGACTTCAATGTTACTTGTTTTCTCTTAAAATCGATGTCTCATTGGACCTCATCTCTAACTTTTCTTAGTGTATTAAGAAGATATGGTGTAGTATTCTTATATTGCAAGAGAAAATTATGCACAATATATATATGTATGTATTAAGTTTAATGTTGTGAAAAAAAAAAATAAAGAATCTCGATAAAATAATAATTTATTAATTTATATAATTAAATAATATATCGATTAATTAATAAATTTTTTATGGTCCCAAGTATATTAATTTATCCAGGTTTAATTGTACATAAGATGAGAATGGGAATTTGCAAATGTAAAATTATGGGTGGTGACAAATCTAAAGTCGAGGGAGAAGTGACAAGGTGACCACCTAGCCTAGCCAAGCAATATGGTCGGACACTATCCATTTTGACAAAAAATATTCTTAAAAAAAGAAAATTCTTTTGATTGTTTTGTGCTTTTGATTCGAATTTTTAATGTGTTTGTATCGTATTTGTTTGATTTATAGGTTATAATTAGGATTTTGAAATTAAAAAAAAAAAAAAAAAAGGGAAAAAATGAGGGCAAATTGGTCATTGTACAAAATATTTGTGCTAGATGTTAAATACTTAAATTTGATAAACATCTAGCTATTAATGGTTGTAAATGCCATTTTTTTAATATAGGTGTTTAGGCTAGCTTACGCACACCTGGACTAATTCTCAGAGGGAGGTTATCTCACAACAACCCACCACTGCGGCCTCTCAGATAAATCATAGACAAATATATTATATTTGCACCCAATAGGGAATCGAACTTGAAACTGTAAATTTAACTATTTGCAGCCCCCTTAGCTCACCTTTACTGTTGGGTTAGCCATGGGTGGATTGTAAATGCCATTTTTTAAAATGTGTGGATCTATAGTTTGATATAAACTTGGGGAGTGAGAGTTGTAAAAAAAAAAAAAAAAGGTATTAATTAATTAGAATGTTGAAGAAAATAATGATTCACGTGATGAAGGGGTTTATTTATTGTATTATGATTAATTAAATGGAAGCATAGACTTGAAACCTCAATTACGGATAACGGAAGACTGAGACTGAGACTTTGAATTAATTACAACATTCATTCTTGTAGCCTTTAATAAAATACTCGTGAATTTCATTCCCGCTCCATTAATTGGACCAACAACATGATCGTGACTCACACTCACAACTTTCATTTAATTATCATCAATACAAATGTTATATATAAGGTATTTTACACCAATCCTTAAAGAAACATTCATTTATGAATTTTAGAGTTTATAATTACATTATGATTTGGTTGTCATTTTAGTCAATATTAGTATCTATTTTTTTTTTCTTTGAAACAAGGTGTTTAGACTAGTTTGTACGTACCTCGCGTATCTCAACTAATTCATGTAATTGATTTGTCTAGTATCTTACCGTCATGATCACCTACTTAAATCTTGGGAGAAATGGGGATTCGAATTTGAGACAGTATGTCTTAACCATATATCTTAGTGCTCGTCTTACCACTTAAACTATCTAAGGATAAGTAGAATATTAGTATCTAATATTTTATGTTATTATAAATATATTGTTGAAAGTTACAGATGTAGCATTTACTAGCCATGAAAAAGCTGTAAGTATTACTATGCTTATAATGAGTTTTTTTATCATCTTCATATGATCAAAAGTTTTCAATGGAGTAGGTGTATGTGTATAACCTTATAACAAAGGCATACATGATATGAGCATCAATGATATGTTACGTTGTCATTAGATGAGTACATAAAAATGTTTACATGTTATTAGAATGGAGCATTGGAGTATCCATTTGGGTTGAAGTAATCGTTTCTTGGATGTAATTATTTGGGCCTGCATCCCTATTCCACAGGCCCAGGAGCACTTGAATTAGATTGGGCTTTGAAATCGATTCTCTTCAGGTGCCTCCTTCGTTACTGACACTGGCCACTCTTCCCGTGCGAATTCCAGGAGCCCCATTGAATTAGACACTACTGCCTGCCACACAATTCAGTGGCTCGCTTTTGGCCACGTCTATTGCAACTTAAGACTGAAGGAATTGAGTTTATTACATATATGGCGAGATGAAGTTTAGTTTTCTTTTAGTCATACAATCATCAATAAACTAAAAATTAAAAGAGGAAACAGATACAGCAAAAGGGTTTTTGAATTGTCCGCAATGAGATTTTGGGCTGCTAGCCCAACTAGAGTTCGGGTAAACAGCCTTTTTATAACCGGGTTTGGACTATGATAATAGATAATTAAAGAGACCATTAAGCCTGATAAATTAAGAGCTAAAACAGGTTTTATCAAATGTTTAATAGGGGACAAGTTGGATTATGTAAGACCTAATATGATACTCAATAAAAAAAATATTATATTTACAACCCAATTTCACAACCTTCTTTTATAATTGTACTAAGGATCATAAGATGTCTATTTATGGCCATTCTAGTTTTTACTTTTCTTATTGGATTCAATAAGCACCAAAATGGGCTTCTTCTTCAATTACTCCCTCCTCTTTTTTTTTTTTTTTTTAATTAATAAATCTCTTCCTATTTGAAAATGTTTAATATTTTGAATATCACTAGAAATGTATGATAATAAGAAGTGAATAAGATGCATGCTACGCAATCTTAATTGTCTTATCCCATTTTTATTATAGCAGAAGTTCAATTTATATTTAATTTGTACATTTTGCGGTTGGAATGAATTGATGATAATAAGCGAGTTGTGGATAGTTGAGTGGTTCGATAGGGACTTTTAAGTGTATTATTAAAGGGATTCTGAATTCGAGTTCCTCCTCAATTGCTAATAGGGTTAGCCACTTGAGCTCTTATCCGACCGGTAGTTTCAGGGTCCTAAAAAATTAGTTGAAGTATACGTAAACTGACCCGAACACCTCCAATCATTAAAAAAAAAAAAAAAAAAAATTGATGATAAGAAGTGATCAAAGAAACAAAACAGCCACATATGCTAGCTTGTCTACAAATTACAATTAGTGAATGAATGTATTTGTTATGCCCAAGAACTAGGGCTGGCGTAAGCATGCATCAATAAGAACCAATCATAATTCAAGAAGGTTTTCTGACGCCAAGATGTAGCCACGTCCCGCAAGGACCAGAGAGGTAAGGCCATCATCAGTCAAACAGGTGAACGCCAAGCCTATGAGTGGTTGGAAGTTGTCCATCTGTTGAAGCTGTGCGCGATTTAAGGATACCTCTCGTACAGGCAACCAATGGGAAGCGAGTTAAGAATTGTACCACACCTGTCCGCACGAAGAATCATAATTGTCATCTTGGATCCTCCTACTATAAATAGAGGGCTCTCCTCCATTTTATAGGATTGACTCATTCACCATCTAAAACTCTGTCTCTCTCTCCCTCTACCCATTCATTCTTGCTATTATAACTTAACTTACCGAGTGCAGTTAGAATTCAAGAAGGTTTTCTGGCTCATTACACGTGATGAATTCAAAATGAAATGTACATATCAATAAAAATGAGTCCCTTTCTTTTTGAGAATTCTCGAGAAAAATATCTATTTATTATATGTTAAATGATATGAGACAAAATAAAAAGAAATACTGAGATCCATTTTACATATCAATAAAGGAAAGATGATGAGGACATGGAAAATAAGACGGAGATTCTCTATAATAATACGGTAGACCAATTGAAAGGGATGTAATGTAGTTTGTTTTGGGTACAAAATGTCATCCCTACCTCTTATTGCTTAGAGGAACAGTAACAAGAGATCCATTTTTGTATCGATTCAATTTGGGCACACATAATCTTTAATGTTATGTGATCGTATACACATGCAAGAAATATTTATCTCAATATATCATATATGTTTATTTTAAAAAAAATGATGTTTTGTTCTGGTTAATTTTCAGGTGGTCAATAGCTGGTAGTTTAGATTGGTAGAAAGAACAAGCAATGATGTGAAGAACCACTGGAGTTGTCACCTTAGTAAAAACTAGGGGTGTTAACGAGCCGAGCCGAGTTTTCGGCTTAACGAGCTCGGCTTGTGAGAGAAGAAGATTAATCGAGCCGAGTTATGAAATTTGCGGCTCGGCTCGGCTTGAGAAAGAGTTTAGGATATATCGAGTTGGCTATTCAATTTTTTTAGAAAAAAATCAAATTTTTTTTAGCCAAGCTCGGCTCGTGAGCCTAACGAGCCGAGTCGGGCATGGCTCGAACTCGGCTCGTTCTGGCTCACGAACAGAGCCGAGCTGGCTCATTATACGTTAACGAGCCAGACTTGAGCCGAGTCGAGCCGGCTTGCGAGCGGCTCGGCCCTTTAAGCACCCCTAGTAAAAACTCATCACTACTACTGAAGAACACATTAAAGAGAAGCAAATCATAACCCAAGTACAAGATACCAGGCCACGATCGCGATATAATAGTGCAACCACCAGAGTAAATTCACCTGTACAATGCATTCAACAACTCCATTTCAATATGTACAAGTAATGAAGAAGGAACTGATTTTATAGACTTTGATTCTGAAGATACCAGGTTGGGTTTGAGTAATTGTGAAAGCAGCAGCAGCAAAAGGGAGTTGGATCTTGGATGATTTGATTTTTGGACATGGAGATATAGACTTTCTCATTAGTTGTTAATTAATCATATGTTTCTTTCTTGGTATTCTTAATTGAATGTGAAATACTAAGGAGAAGAGTCAAGTATGTCAAATTTAAAAAAAGTTAAATCAGAATCATTCTCGATCTGATACATGTGTCCCTTCACATAGAAGTTTATGAATAAATTAAATGAGACTTGTCATTCAAGACATTAAAAAACCCAAAGGCTTTAGAGTATTTTTCATCTAAAGGGGAGAAATATTCTTTCTCATTTTTCTAAAGCAAATGCACATTTAATAAACAATAACACTACTTTTACAAAGGAATATACAAAGGCACTCTACAAAATGCCACGTCATCTGTCACGTCATCACTTGCCACGTCATCAGCAAATATTTTAATCCAAAATGTATCAATCTTCTTCTCCACGCTTCTCTTTCGCGCTCTTTCTCTATCACCGTCTTCAACTCTGCTCTTCTCTAGCTCCATCACTCTCTTCATCTTCATCTCTCTTCTCTATCTCCATCTCCATCTCCATCGCTCTCTTCATCTTCGCGCTCTTCTCCATCTCCTCTCTTCATCTTCATCGCTCTTCTCCATCTCCATCGCTGTCTTCGTGCTCTTATCTCCAACGAGTGTAATACCTGAGGTGAGCCATAGAACTGCTTCGATAATCTTTATGAACAAATTCATGTTTCCTAAACTTGCATGTCATTGCTGACGATTTCATTCTTCTTCTTTCTAACAAGATTAGGATTCTTTTGCATTACTATTTAGATTCATATTTTACGAAACTCTAATGCTTAAGTTTCGGTTGACTTCTTGTCTACCAGGTATATTGGCAGCCTGGTTGGTGACTTTCATCGGACCCTTCTCTATAGCGGCATTTATGGAATTGTATGGGTATCGGACCCTTTTCCATTTTATATAAAATACTTATCATAGAAGTCAAGCGGAGTTTGCAGTGTTATTATCTCTTCCTTTTTCTCGAATTGTATGGGTATTTCAGATGCATGTGCTTAGTGAAGTATCCAAGTAGGACTTTGACTCTTTGAGTGTACCTCTTTCTATTTATAGAATGGTTCCACAAACCTGATCAGATATGTAAATGAAGTTTCTCTTGAGTTGGTCGGTTTTGTACCAGTGCTATGTCGAATTTTGTTTACTATGTGTTGATGGTCAGCAAGCAAATTGCATGTGTCCTCTGTATGTACTTTCTAGTAATTTTTTGCTCCTTGTTGTCTTTCGTTATTTTTAGTGTTTCTATCAAGCTAGTGTAGAATTCATCTGTAAGTAGTCTTGGTTTTGCAATTGCATTTTTACTGGTTGATCCTGGTGATGGAGCATCATTTGCGAAAAAAAAAAATGTAAAGTTGGGAGATTACCTTATTTTAGTATTTGTTTTCGAATTTACTTATGGAAGATTCTTATGTCATGATTAATGATCAATTTTTTTATGCAAATTTCATTCATATATGCCCTCTCTTACCACAGGAGCTGGAGAAGAAGAGAAAAGAAAGGGCTCAGGTGGTTTATGAGAGGAAGAAGCAGCTGAACAAACTTAGGGTGAAGGCTGAGAAGGTAGCAGATGAGAAGCTTGGCACCCAACTAGACATCCTTGCTTCCGTCAAGTACTGAGTAGTCAGTAGTTAGTTTCATACAATTTTGTTGAGGATTGTCTCGAATCTGCTTTTAGTTTTTATGTTTCAAGACCTTGAAGCTAAGAATTTGATAGAACTTGAGCAGTTATCTTTTTTTTTTTCCTGCTTGTGGTTGTAGAATGATTTTGTTATACCTTAAGATATACTGGTATTTTTGGTTGACAAGATTTCAAAAACTTATATAGAATACCCCGCACGCATCATTTATCTTTTTTGGTTGTATTCTATACCTTAAGAATTAAGATATAGAATACCCCGCACCTTATAGCAACAGAATGAACAGCAATGAGAATTTTGTTTTAACGAATTAGGGTGCTGAATGATAGATTATCCCGCACACATCATTTATATAAAATATAAGTTGCGCCTGAGCAATTTATTGGATACTAACTTTAAAACGTGGTTAGAAACAGAGACCGAAAAATGCTTTATAGCGGCTAGTACTACACACTACACAATATTTATAACTTTAATTTCAACTTAATATCNTACTGAACTGCACAGAGGAGCAAGGATATTGGCGTCTTGTGGGTGACGGTGAAGCTCCCTTCTGGGAAGGACCTGATGACCAGACGCCTATTGGAATGGGTATCCGGTATTTGGCAATAGCCATTGTCAACAAAAAGCAAGGTGTTCCAATTCCATTTCAATGAGGTTTGAATTACCATGACAGTTTTGTAAAGCTAGCTACATAGGCTTTTGTACATTGTTAATTTATGTTTCTATCAAATAAGTTTACGAAGTTTGTATTTCTTATGAATATGTTACCAAATATTCCTGCAGTAATTGAATTGAAGATCGGATTTTGTCTTCTGGGTCACCTTTTAATCCTTTACCTTCATGATGTGCTTTTTGGTATTTGCTAAATCATATAATTACAGAAAAATAATCACCATTACATGTGAATCTTAAATCATTCTGTTGCTTAAACATTCACATCTAATGATAATTACTAATCCAGTTACGTTGGGGCATCAATAATATAACTCAATCTTGTCATTCAACAAGGATATTAAGAGTCAGCTATTCAACTGAGCAATATATTCATCTCATATATATGACCTGTTCCACAAAACAAAAATATGAAATGGAGCAATAAAAGCTAAATATATATCCGAGAAACCAATAAAATTCCAAACTAAGAACACTAAATATGAAGAATGCACTAAAGTAATACATCTGTAACTGCATTTTCTAAGAGGAGCAAAGATAATATGACGTGTAGAATCATTTGCTTCTACTAATAGAACTCTAAGAACCACCCTCGGCAGAAATCTTTCCCACCTAACCACCTCAGACGAGCCATCCTTCTTAGTCTCGTTCTTCTCTGTCTCTAACTCCATTTCCATTGCTTCTTCACTGCTCAAAACCACTTCGCCAAACTGGAATGCTATCCCATGTACTACTGCAGAGGAGACAGAGTCAACGCAATGCAGAGCCTCTGAATCAGAAAGAAAAAAAAATTATGAATTGTTATCAACGTGAAGATACTAGTATGATTTTGAAGCTAAAGAAAAGGAGTTAGGTAGCAGGTGGGAGACATTGCATAAATGTAACTGATATAATGTTTAGAGCCAAGTCAACATACATTCCTAATTAAATAAGAGAAGAGATTCCTCTTGTCTCCCTTATCTCATAATTGATGGTTTTTGAGCTGGAGAATTCTAAGGAAAAGCACTGCAGAGAAGTTGGCACACAAAATGAAAAACTGAAACTACTGAAATGGTCTAACTTCATTGAGCAATAATGCAAATAATATACATGGTTTGCACTGCTGTTAGACCTACTCTACAGTAGGTTTACAATAAAAAACAAATCAGCCATTGGCTTAAGAATATCTAAAAATCAAAATGAAATATTTCATTGAATAGAGAGAGTGTAGGCTCACTCACAGGTCAGGGTCTAGTACAACAAATAGGAGTTTCAATTCCCACAGAGCAAGTGGGAAATCAAAAAGACCTGCGAACTAAAGACTTTCCATGAGCATCAAACTCCTGTATGGTCTTTACCGCGTGGGAACCTCAACCTCGCCTATCCCCTCGAAGTAGTTCTATGGCTCGCTTTAGGTATTACACTCGCTGGAGATAAGAGTGCGAAGACAGCGATGGAGATGGAGATGGAGATAAGAGCATGAAGACAGCGATGGAGATAGAGAAGAGCGATGAAGATGAAGAGAGGAGATGGAAAAGAGTGCGAAGATGAAGAGAGCGATGGAGATGGAGATGGAGAAGAGAGATGAAGATAAAGAGAGTGATGGAGCTGGAGAAGAGTAGAGTTGAACACAGTGATGGAGAAAGAGCGCGACAGAGAAGCGTGGAGAAGAAGATTGATACATTTGGATTAAAATATTTGCAGATGACGTGGCAAGTGATGATGTGGCAGATGACGTGGCATTGCCACATCATTTTGTAGAGTCACTTTGTATATTCCTTTGTAAGAGTAGTGTTATTGAAAGAAAAGAGAGAAAATGGCAATGTTGTAATATAATATAGCAAATATGGTTTAAAAATAAGATGAAGAGNCTCGTTAAATATTTTCGGCAGTTTGATTAATGTGGTTTGAATTAATTATTTAAAGTTTATCATTGTACTTATGGAGGTTTGTATGCAAGCTGGTTCCTTTTTGTTTACAAGGTGAATAGAATAAGGTTTCTGGGTTGGTATTTTGTCATTAATACATATTTATAGATTTGTTCTTGCTTTTTTGGGTAAAGCGATGGAAGAATGGAACTTACCCATGAGTTGTATAGGGGTTGGTAGATCTAGGTAGTTGTTTGTGGAGGCAGTTTTTCACCGATCTGGGGGTGGGGTTTTATACCCTATTGGTGGCTTTGATAAGGGGCATTTAGTTGCTGTTGTGTGTAAGGAGCCTAGGAATGTGTGTGTGGTGTTTTGATCTTGCTCATGCAGGTTTAAGGGACGCGGGAGGTGTGTTTTGTTGTTGGTGTGAGGCAGGGGAGGGCTGCTAGGCGGAGGTGCAGGTCTCTCTTCGAGAGGAGTGGGATGATTTGATTTTCTTATCCTTATACAGGTGGTGTGTGGCAGGTTCCTTCTGTTGTGGCCTGCTGTGGACTCTTGTGTGGACTGCTTTTTCTGCTGCTTTGGATCTCCCGGGGAGAGTTTTTTGTTCTGTTTCGTTATGTATTCTTAATCGTGGTATGCTTCAGTCTTTTACTGCATTCTGAAAGTTTCGAGTTTTAATTTTTTTTGTTTTTTATCATGCTGATGTCATCATTCTAATTTGAACATGATGACTTGACCGGTCAACCCGTGACACAGCCGGGTTAGCAAACAGGTCGAGTTCCTAATCATTGGTTTTGAAGAGGGGTGAAGGGGTTCCCATGGTGGTGGAAGGGTGAATTTTCAGTGTGCCAATTGACTAGAAACAAGCCTAAAAGATGGGGGGTTCACTGGAAAAAAACTGGATGTCTTCTGGCGATTAAATGGTGAAAATGGGTGGGGTGAGTTCGGTTAGAGGGTAATTTCATCTTCACAATGAAAATCATTGTATTTAACGAAATTGTAAACTGAGTATAACATTTGGGTAATAAATTAGTATTTAAAAAATCCGTAGGTGAGAAAAAGTGGTTTACTCATTAATAAATCACTTGAATATTGTACTATTTATGTCACATACTTATTTTTATAAAACAAAATTATCCCAATTTTATTTAAATATATGAGAATTGATGGAGAGTTAATATATGATCGAAGATAATGAGATAAATATTGTAACTACAGAAGCTATTATCCTTTGAAATTCATAGTTGGGTCACAAATATTTATACGTTAAATAATTATTTTTAATTATTATCATACAGTCTATATACAATACCGTTTCACTGAAGACTAGTACAATTTATGAGAGTTTCCCCCCAGACATCATGAAGTTAACAAATGGTTGAATTTAAAACAAAATCATCAGAATCAAAGTTTTAATTGCCAACTTTAGACTTAAGCAAAAGTTGTAATGCTTTTGCTTTGTAAAATTAGGTTCCTTATTTATTTATTTATTTTTTTTGTGTTGGAGTCACCTTTAGAGGAGTGATTATGTAAAACCAAAAGGAACAGTAGTTTAACATGATTGATCAATGTTTTAGTTTATAGCTGTTTCATTTATCTCTGAGAATGATGTTTATGATCAAACTGATTATGTGTTCTTCCAGGATGAGAAATGCAAAGCCTTAGAATCTGATTAATTCAGCTGTTTTAGATCCAGGAGTGAAGGGTGGTTTGAGATGGCCCCTAGGGAAGTCAACTTGGGGATCGGTACCGTGTTAGTGGGGTTTGGCCCACAAAATTAAGTTGTATGAAACCTCATCCTTGAGCTCAAGGTAAAAGATGCTGATCGATTTAGTTTTGAGTCTTCTACTGGGGATTCTACAATGGAGATTACTCTGAAGTTGAAGGGATTAGCGTCGGACATACTGGTAATTGTATTTATTGCATTCGACTTTTTCACTTGACCATCTCTTTTCATGCGGGACTTAATAAATGTTGAAATTATTGCTACTCAGAATTTATCATTTAAGTGATTGTTTCCCAGATCTTGTTTCTAGTTTCACCGTTGAGTTCTAAACAATTTCAGCATTGCAAATTTCAATGAAATGCAAAGTTTTTACAATGTTTTATGAACAATTTCAACATAGAAGATATAATGAAAATATTTGAGTTTAGCTGTGTTAAGTTTAATTATTATTTATTATTTTTTTTTGCAATGAATCATGAATAACAATTGCTTCTGTTTTTTTTTTTTTTTTTTTTTTTTCCTATTTCTGCACTTATCATTATCTTATTTTTTCAGTACACGGAAGATCTTACATGCTTATATTGTATATTTTTTCTCAATTTCCAGGAACAGAAGGTGGACGCTGAACTATGTATAATATGTTTAAGGACACCTTAGGGTTGATATGGGACATTTCCTTTGTTGTGAGCATTTCTTGACATAGCAACTCATGCCAAGTTTACCTACTGTGAAATGTTAATACTTATGTCAGTTATCGGAATAGCCCATGTCCGTCTCCAATGGTGGAACATTTTGTTAATATTTGTTACAAAATATTTTTGCTGCTTCTTTCTTTTTAATCCTTGTAAGTGATTAAATATGTACAAGTTTGGCGTTTCAACAATGGAATGCTTGGTAAATCATCCAGATATGTGTATTTGTGTTGAAGATACATGCTGATCAAGGAAATTGCTGATGCGGATGCTAGAAATCTTCAAAATAAAGAAAATATAACTGCACTAGTTACATAAAAGATACAGCCTTCCGTTTCTCTGCAATTTGGAGTTGAAGGACTCTCTTAATTTTGTGCTTATGCCCTTAGGACTCATCTTACGGAAAACCATTAACTAATTCCCGTTAACGAATTGAGTTAGACTGTTTACGTTGAAAGAGTGGGTCCAAATATTCAGGAGGATCCTATATTTGTTTTAAATTAGGAAGTTTCTATGTAATTATTATGTCCAATCTGCAAAATCTGGATGAAATATTTTTTCCACAAATCCATGACCCACCAAGAACAGGGAAAGGAAAGCAAAAGGTCATTTCAATCTTTAATGGTTCATTTACTTTCTCAGAAGTACTTTGACACCTTCTTGAAGAAGTTAGCTGGATAGCGACATCTCTCTTCTTGATACGCATATACTTTTAAGTGGGAAGATCAGCCAAAAGTAAACAAGACTGCCTAGCCCTTGAAATCCCTTGTAGTAAGACGAATTCTTATTATATGAATTGTTAGTTTTTTATTCATTGATGATTATTATTTATTTAATATTTTATTTAATGTGTTCCTCTATTTGACGACTGGGGACCTGAAGAAATCTAGACAATTTGCAACTGGAATACTGATGTTGACTAGTTCAAGTGGCTGTTTATTTCTATTAGGCTCGTATGGCTGCAAGACACGAGCGACATTCAAAGCATTGGGAGAGGTCATCCCCAGCTCAGAGGCAGCTTGATCTTCAGTTCAATAGACTTTCAATTGAATCGGAAAGGCCCTCCTCAACTCGAAGGGAATTTGTTCCTCGGTACAATAGACATTCCAATGATTCGGAGAGGCCATCTCCAGCTCCAAACAATAGACATTTTTTGTGAGATCGCCGAGACATATGTACAAAATATTGGGGTCGTAATGGCTGCAAGACAGGGGCAACAGTCTAAGCATTGGGAGAGGTCATCCCCAGCTCAAAGGCAGCTTGATCCTCAGTTCAATAGACTTTCAATTGAATCGGAAAGGCCCTCCTCAACTCGAAGGGAATTTGTTCCTCGGAACAATAGACATTCTGATGATCGCGAGGCCATCCCCACCTCCAAACAATAACATTTTATGTGGAGGTCGCCGAGATAGATGTACAAAGTACTAGGAGTATTGTATACCCAGAACGCGCAGTTTTTAAATGCTGCAACAGGTTTGGAAAATGATAATCATTTTCCTTCTTCTGTATGTCTTAAGCCGATTTCTTTAGAACCCAAATATGGACAAAATCCCTCCTTTGTTTTTGTGAACAGTCTCTGGGTAAAGGTTTGGTCTGCCCTTTTTGGTATTACTCTTAAAATCTTGTATTCAGCTAACAGTATTATTTATTTATTTTTATCTTTTGGTTGTTAGTAAGGATGAAGAGGGAGGGAATGTTCCAGAAGACCGTGGGAATATGTCGCAGAAAAGGCATGGCCAGATTTACTGTCTGTTTAGAAAATGTGAGGAAGAAAATGAAGTGAGACCTGGAGGAAGTCAATCCAATTGGTTGCTAGGTTTGGCAAAATTATTTTCATGGTATGTTATCCAGTTTTCTCTGAATAGCTAGCTATCTTTTTCATGGGCTTGACCCCCCCAATCCCTTGTAGGATGCTTATGCCAGATAGTGATATCCTTATGGACTTGATGTATTGGATAATGGTGCCACGTTTAGTTTAGATCTCATGGAAGCTTTCATTCAATCTAAGAATTGGTATTTGATCTGTGTAGACACATTCCTAGCCTATTCTGGAAACAAAATAATCCATCGCCATGCTTGATTATTTCTTGATTGACCATTTACATACATTTCTTTGACATAACAGAAGTTCTCTTTTCCCTAACCATGTCTTACTGTAAAATACGTTTGGTCTTCTATTACATAAAATGTAGTTTTCACAATGTAAAGCAAGCATCTGCCAGTAATAGTTGTAATTAAAAGTGGACCAAGCGGCAATTATAATGTTTCTTCTTGATTCAGATGTTTCAAGGTTGTTCACGATGTCGAAAAGGTCAGCTTTCTGAGACAACTTTGGAAAAATTGAGTAAATCATTTTACACAAATTTTCCTACTTCATACACGGAAAAAATTATAATGGAGCTGTGCCAAAAATTGGAATTATTTTGAAGGGAAGAAGGATATATCCAATGTCAGGGTAATCCCACTTTTTCTGAGCACAATATGATCAAGCTTCTTGTACTTTTGGTTTAGTTAAATACTGACTTAATAACCTTTTTCCTTTTGCAGTTATCTGACAGCACACAAAAAGACTCAATTATATCATGCAAATGTACTTTAAACAATGATAAAAAGCTTGAGCTCTATAAGGCAAGCTCTCTGCTTCTAACTTTTTCTACAATCAAATATTTTTATGCTGATATGGATGGAATGAAACAACTCATGAATTCAGTAACCAGGTCATTTCGTAATCACAGGTTTTTCTCTTGTTGCATGGAATTTCATATTAAATTTGAGCATTTCTTCCTGTAGTCAAACTAATTTACCAACTTCGTCACATGGTAATAAACATATCATGCCTTGATAGGTTGTTGATTTAAGGCTGATGCTTAGCGGCAAGGAGATCTTAACAGCATTGACTGTAAGTATCTACAACCATGCAAATTAAAATGCTTCAGTTTACTGATTTAGTGTCACCTTGCTATTCGTTTAATTTTCTTTTTTCCTTTTGATCTTGGTCTTACATATCTTTTTCTAGTCAAAACTTAAGTAAAATCATTTAAGTTTGAAAAAATGAAAGGAGAAATCATTTAAACCATTTTGATTTCTTGTTTTGGTTTCTGTTTATTTGATTTTCTGTTTTGGCTAGTTTGTTTTAAGTTCTCGTTGCTGTGTATTTTGTGTTGCTGGAATATCAATATAAGAGCTAGTGTTTCTGGATTTTGGCTACCGGTGCTTGTTGCTTTCTGAGTTTAATTTGATTATTTGCTTGTTGTTTCTATTGTGGTTGACTGAATTGGGAGAGGTATCTTCAGTTACCAAATGGGTTCTATATTAGCATTATCCAAACTTGTAGACTTGAAAAGGTTACGCTTGTGCATTGAGATTTTGCTTCTTTGTTCCCGCTTTTGAGTTGAGAAATTATATGTATTCAATTTTTAGATACTAATATAATCTAAAGCCAAAAGTAATAGTGGTTTAACATGATTTTCCATATCTTAGAGTTTCTAGCTGGATTCAAATTATCCTTGAGAATTAGTTATATGTTCAAATAATTGTATGCACTTTTTCAGGATAATGATGGCAGAGGATTAGCAATCTGATCGATTCTGCAGTTGTGGATCCGGCGAAGAAGTGGATTCAGATGCCCCAGACAGCATATTCTCAGAGTAGTAGATACAAGGTTGTTGGGATTTGGCACACAATATCTGAAGTTTATAAAAGCCCAGGGTTGTTGCTCGAGGTAAAAAGTGCTAATCGATAATTTTGAGACTGCAACTGGGATGCTACAAGGGAGTTTCTCTGAATTCAAGGGAATAGTTTCGGAATTACTGGTAAGTTTCTATTTAGATTGCCAAATATTATTATGAAGATACTCTTCATTTACTTGTTTACATTTTAATGATATCGATCCATGAATAAGTAACCTTTGAATATGATTTTGTGCAACGGAGTGTATATTTCAGTTGTTGACTATATTATGAAGATCAAGCATGTGTTCATTATTGTGATTTGTTTTCATTTGTAGGCACAGAAGCGTGAAGCGATTCAATCTATGGTATGTTTAAGGACACCTTAGGGATGATATGGGAACTTTCCTGTGTTGTGAGCAGTTCTTGACAACATCTGATTATATTGAAGAAGGGAGGACAGAAATATAAGGAAAAATTGCTACCAAAAAAGATATACCGAGTAAAGGTTAAAAGAGTAGAAATTGCTTGCTAAATGAGGATGTCAATGCCAAATCTTAGTGTTTTATGGTTTCTGTTCCCCTTAGCCTTGTAATACTTAGATAAACTGAGATATCAACCCATATGGTTGATTGGCTATAATTCAATTATGTAATAGGATATTACAAGTTTTATTATTTTGATTTACAAGTTTCACATTGATGTATTGTTACACATTGTACCATAGCAAACTTATTTGTATTATGTTGTAATACGACATCGAAAAAGTTGTACAAGACTGTAATTATTTTTTATCTTAATATATGTTTGGGGTTAATTTAATTCACCCCCGAGAGATGGTAAATCTCAAGCGCCCCAACATTTGGAAAGTATTAGATACCCTCTAAAATTATTAAATTCTCCTAAAAATATCATAAAACCCTGTGAACATATATATATATATATATATAAATATATATATATATATATAAAGCCATTAAAAAAAAAAAAAAAAACCTCTCATCATTGTGTAACACTTGAGTCTTAACTATCTATCAAGGGGACGAAGAAAATAACCCCTAATGTTTGACATAAAAATTTGGATATTTAGATCCATTTGATATAAATTTATATACAATTTTTGTTTTTGAAAACAAGGGTTACCTCAAATCTTATGAGAATGTGTTTGGTACAAATAAGTTAAATTGTTTTTTCGAAAACAGTATTCTATACAATCCTAAAAAGTGTAAATTAGAAAGGTTAGAATCAATTTGCCAGTTTTCATAGTTTTTAAATTCTATATCGAACCCATTTTTAAATACTAAAAATGTAAGATACAACCAAAATTTTGAATCATATTTTAGTTTTTGGAAATGATTTTTTTAATCACAAATCAAACGACTAAAATTCATCCAAACCAACATAAATATTCATTTAAAGTTTGTATTAATGTGTCATATTTTGGTCAACAATAGGAATATATTGGATTAGAAGTATATGGCCTATTGGTAGATTATTTGAAATCTGATATCTGAAAAACTATTTTAAGTTGAGTTGAGTTTGGATTAAATAGAACATGATAAGATTCTGATAATATGTTTGGTAAATATTTGAAATTATATCAGAGTTGGATAAATGCTGAAAAGTTGTTTGTAACATTTTTAGAAAACATTTAGAAATTTTTTAACCCCCTACATTTGTTAATTTAGCTAAATACCCCCACAATAAACTTAAAAATTAACAAAAACACCTCACAAAAATGAAGCCGTCAATTATGGCCAAACTCTGATCGTAGATCTGGCCGAAATGTGTAGATTAGCGCACGACCGCCAGATTCGGCTGGTCGTGCATTGTTCCAACTCTAACGACAGCGGTGGCAATTGGCAGTCGACAGTGGTTGCTGACTAGGGTGCTTTAGTTAATTTTAACTTTTATTGTGGGGGTGTTTAGCTAAATTAACAAATATAGGGGTTAAATAATCTAATGTTTTAAGTTGAATAAGAATGGATATAGAAAACAAGTCTCCCCCTATTTTCATTTTCAATAGAAAAAATCTTATTTGATTTGGAGTAATTTTTAGAATAATAATCTCAATAAGCAAACAAACACACATTCTGTTTTTTAATCCAAATAGGATAATAGAAATAGGCATGGCAATGGGACGGGCGGGGATCTCATTCACCATACCCATCCTCGCCCTCAAAATCACCTCCCCACCCCTGCCCCATCCCCTTACAGGGATGACAGGAATTCTCCTTCCTTGCCCCACAAGGGAATGTTGAAAGCCTATCCCCGCCCTATTAATTTTACATAAACATGAATTAATTTGAACATTACTAAACACAATAGTTAATTCTCGTCCATATAACAACACTAAATTAATCGTTTAAACTTATAATTTTACATAATATGGTTTAGGTTTGCTCTTGTTCAATTGTTTATGGTGAGGAATTGGAAAAACATGAGTTTATATAGGTAGGATAATTGTGTAATTAGGTAAAATATAGGGGTATTATTGAAAAGTAAATATAATATACAATTTTTAATTTTGTATATTATATATGGGGTGGGGGGAATGCATCACCCTTCCCCGCCCCATCCCTGGTACGGGGATTAAAACACCCCCACCCGCCCTTATCCAAAAAACCAGGGCTTCCCTGCCATATGGGTGGGGCGGGATGAGACGGGTCTCCGAAATTTCGGGGAACATTGCCATGCCTAAACAAAAAATATTTAAAAGAGTAAACAAACATGGGGATATAATTTCTTCTTCTTCTTTTTAGATATATTATAATTATATAAAAACGCAATTATTTTGAAAATGTCATTTTATTTGTTTTTTTAATTATGGGTCAATGTTCCTGTAACAGTTTTTATTAATATAAATTTTATAATTATAACCATTTCAAAATCCTTTTTAAAAATATTAAAATCCTTTCCTAAAGAGACGACAGAAACAAAGTTCAATCCAATTTTCATAACTATAGGCTAAAGAATTAATTTTCTTTTTAAAATAATTACCCATTAATAAAGTTAATTGACTTTTACCACTCTTAATGACACTTTTCCATCCTCACACTTTTAAATACCATATTTTTACTTAAAGTACAAATTTGTCAGTAATTTTATTGGAGGAAAGGCTGATGGTAAAAGTTAGTTATAAGTGAGGACAGGATGGTTAATTAATATTTTGCATCTGAAATCAAAATTTAAAATTCCAAAAGGTAGCAAATGGCGAAGGGCGGTATTCACGCTGATAATGTGAGTAACCAAGCATAAGAGTTTGAGGGGTTTTGAAGAGGGGGATCGGAGGATGAAAGGGTTGCGGAAGATTGGATTTTGGCCACGGGAATCAAGCGGAATTGGCACAAAAATGGAAACCCTAGGTGGCGAGAGTAGTGAATGACGTGCAACTGCATCGAGAAGTTTGGGAGTTTTGGAGATGGGAGGTCTGAGTTGATTGATGGTCTCAAAAGAGATTTCCGATGCACAAGTGGCCAAAAGGGCAAGAATCGCGCAATCAATCGTGTACTTTCTGGTCGATTCCGTTATCGAAATTGTCTCTGTCACCATCAATCGACTCACTTGCTCTTCCTCTCCAAAAGCCCCAACATTCCCCATTCCATTTACTCACCAATAGCCGACGATTGAAGCTTCCCCACCTTAGGGTTTTCCGAGTTTTGATTGATTAATTAGGTTTGATTCGTTTAGTTTTTTGTTTTGTTTGGTTGAAGATGATCGAGGAAGGTTTATTTAAAGTGTTTGTGGTTTGTTTGTTGATTTTTTGGTCATTGGCATTCCAACTCTGACGGCAATTGTATGTAATGGAAGAGCCTAAGAAGAAGAGAAGAAAAGGAGGGTTTCCTATCCAAGCCCACCTAGTGGAGTGTGTTTTGGTTGGTTGGGGAATTTTATCGACAGTTGGCGGGCGGGTGTTAGGGTTTTGTTCTGGGTCATTGAGGGTTGAAAAGTGGTGGGGATGGTGTAGAGGCTGTTGGAGTGGTGGTTGGGTTTGTGGCTGTTGGAAGGGATAGGCAGCGGTGGGAGGTGGTTTATGAGCAACTTGTAGGGGCAGGTTGTAGGCGTGCTAACAGCAAGACTCAGGAGAGGGTAGGTTGGTTGGGAATTTTTGTGGTGGAGGCGCCAAAAAGACCGGTCGACGACAAACGGGGAGTGGGCAAAGCGATTGGTGGTGGGTTTTGAACAATGATTAGGAACCCGACCTGGTTCAATCATCGACTGGCCTCTTCTCCGGTTCGATCTGTGAATAAACCTATCTATATGCATCAACAATTCTACGACACCGACACTGTGCACCGAATTGTTACACCGATTACGTGTCCCATGACTCATACCAGCCACGTATCCCATGAACCAATATTTTGCGAATGAATGCCTTTCATCAACTATGACGGTCTTTCACTGTTATTGGACGGGAGTCCATTATATGTGGACGGGAGTCCATTATTGTGGACGCCTGTCCATGCGGAACGAATGATGGACGAGAGTCCACATAAAATAGACACCCGTCCATACAAAAAAATAAAATTTTAAATAAAATAAAGGGACGACTGTTCACAATTTTGGATGACCATCCCTTAATTTGGAACCCCGTCCACCTAGAATGGACATTCGTCATATTGTAATTTTTTAAAAAATTACAATATCTTAAAAAATTTAAAAAACTTATGAATGTTCATCCATTATATAGTGGACGGGCATCCCTCAATGATGACGGACGTCAATATATAATGACGCCTGATAATTGCTTCAATTAAAACAAAAGTTTGAAAACAATTTCGGGACGCCCGTCCATATATTTTTCTATCGAGTTTTCAGAAGCATTAATATTCTAAGCAGCTCACAAAACCAGTCCGTAATCAACAAAAGGATTATCAAAATGTTAATTCCTGAGGGTTTTCCTTCTTGACGTCCACAACCATCCATAATCTAAGCAGGTAAACACAGTCAGCACAGATCTTCATGAGAAAAACTTATTATGCACAAATCAATCTCTCTGCTATCCACGATGACTATATCAGTTACAAACTACCGTGCACATCAAACAATCTCTTCATTCTGAACGTTGTTCTCAATATTCTTCATGCTTTCTAGTCCTTCTATGGCGTCATCAACCATGCCAGCAGGTGACAAAAGAAATTGGTCAACTATGCAGTCAAGAAATGAGTCCATGCACCCATCATAAAGGGAACTAAAAGAGAACCTCTGACAACTGATACTTGATTTAAGAAGAAAACCATGTCCCCTGAATGCTGAAATAAAATACTTTCAGCCATCACTATATCAGATGATAGTCACATGGATAGATTGTTCTCTGATGTAGAGGGGAAAGAAAACAAACAGACTGCCACCACCTACAAGCACCCAAACTCCAGGTTGATCAATTTCAACATTTTAGGAGGCTCAGTGTAAATCTGCTCACTGACTATATTGCCAGTATGTTTCCAAGAAAGAAAATGCGAAAAGAGGTGGTAAAATAGCAAGTGTCTGAAGTACTTTAGCTAGATTTGAAAGTTTAATTTTAGCTGTAAACACAGCAACCATATCAACGCTCTGAAAACAAAAGAACAAACTTCTCTCTGATCCTTTCACCAGCTAAGCCACAATAGTAATTGTTGTAGTGTGACGACAGAGAAGTACAAAGCGATAAAACCCCAGGACAAGGCCCAAGAACAGAAACGTAAATTCCATCAATCTCCCACTTCTTAGACAGCATCATATTCCATCCAAAGCAGATGCCAGTTTCGCAGCATATGCAATGACACCAGCCAAAATCAACATGACTTTAACATGTCTTCCGCATTGAGAAAACTCCATAGAATATAATGCTTTACAGCTCTAGAACCGTTCATAAGATATTTTATTTTTTAAAAAGTTACAGTATGGACCCCGTCCATACTGTAGATAGTCCAAAATTAAGGGATGGCGTCAAGAAATGGTGAATGACTGTCCTATTTTATTTAATTTTTTTTTTTTAAAGTATGGGTGGGTTTATAGTAATAGGTTTTTTATTTATGTAACATGAATGAGAGTCCATCATTTATTTTGTATGGATGATGTTCATGTATAATAAACTTCTATCTAATAACAGTGAACGATCGTCTATGTTGATAACGATCGTTCCACTCGTAAATATTAGTTTATGGAATACGTGATTGGTATGAGTTACGACTCACGAGATATATAATTCAGTATAACAATTCGATGTATATAGATGTTCGTAGCATTATTATCATGGAATACGTGATTGTTTTGAGTCATAAACATGTAATTTGGTGTAAAATTCAGTATACAGTACGATGCCCGTAGCTTTTTGCATGCATACACGCGGATTGGACCAGAGTCGGACGGGTAGAACAGTAGCAAACCGCAGATCCACACTGGTTTGGACAGAAAACCGGTTCCTTAGAACAATCCCCAAAATTCAAAAGATTTTCATTTTTGCTTTTACGATCCCAATTGCTCACTCCTTCTCATCTTCTGTGGTCAGTCGGCATCCCTTTGTGTTCAGCCGCCATTCCTCTGTGTTTAATCAATCGTCATTCTTCGTCTTCAATTCTTATCTCTCGATTGAATTCTTCAATTGAACTAAAGTTTTGTAGTTTAATTTATTCATTTGTTTTGTTTTGTTGAATTTACATTCAAAATTTTATACCTTTTTTGATCCTATGGCTGCTGTTGCTGAAATTGCCGGTGAACAACCGCCGCCAACACAATCACCACCGCCACAATCACCACCACCAACAACAACGACAACAACGAGAAGAGTAACAATAAGTTGGAATCTCCGAAATCGGATTCGGAATTCAATGTGCAAAAGCTGGTTGATATGTTCACAAAGTTGAATCCTTTAGCTAAGAACTGTTCTTTTTTTATTATCATCAAAACGGTGATGACCAAACACAATTTTGCCAACAATAATAAGCATTCTGCCAATGATAATCCCCGGGTACTTCACTCATCACGTTCATTTCAAGCTATTGTTGTAAATTTTTGTTTCTTTTTATACTTTCTGTTTAGTTCTCAATATTTTATTTGATGTTTTGTCTCAATTTTTTTTTGTTCGTTGTGATTTTGATGATATCGATTTTGATCAAATTCGTTAAATGTTTTGGGAAAATGGGGTTTTCGGTTTTCTGGATTTTCATTTTTCTGGTTTTTGATTGATGATCAATAAAAATTGTTTTGAGTATGAGAATTCTTGTCGCTGTGCATAATAATTTTTGTTGTGTCATTATTGATTCCTTATTATTTTTTTGTGGAGTGGGTGGACTTTAATTGTATTTATTATGCATTATTGATTTTTTTTCGGAGGGAATATATCAAGACGACCTTGGGAATTTGTTGCTAAAAATGTATGGCCAGATTTATTGACTTCTTTTAACAATCTGAGGAACAAAGTGGAGTGCAAGGAGCTGGAGAAAGTAAAAACAAAATTGGTTGCTAGATTTGGCAAAATTCTTTTTTGTGGGTAAATAATTGATTTACTTTATCGGCTTGAATGTTATATAATGCTTCTTGATTTCTCTTTCTTTATGAATGTTACATAAACCAAAATGACTGAGACTAGAATCGTATAGAATCTTATGGTCAATTAGCAGTTAAAATAGAGGGAAAGTATGAGGTTTTCTCCTACCTATTCCCATGGAAGGGATAGGAGTGAATTAAATCTCTGAATCAGAAACTTTGAGTAATATTTCTTAAAAAGCCAAAGTAAAGGAAATTAAAACAATGATTTATCATGCATGCTATCACATGGCCTTGGAATTGGCCACTTTTTTTGTTAGGATTTACTAGTTCACTCAAACCCTTCGTTTGACTTCCGTTGCCCTTTGTGAAGATGGAAACACTTGCAAAAGCACATATCTAGCACTGCTGTTGATGCCTTGTCTTACCTGAGAATTGCTTGATTGTTGGTGCTAATAACTCGTTTATCATTTCCCCTGCCTGACTTTTTCTTGACTGACCAATCACATAACATATTTAATTGGGAAAACAATCAATCTGCAGGCTGACCTATTTCTAACCTTATAATGATGATACTCTATTTACCAAATGTATTTGCCCTTCTAGTCATTTCTGCAGCTTAATTAGTTTGTAATGTGAAGAAAACATATGTACTAATAGTTGGTGACATAAAATGTGGAATAAGCAGCTATTATAAAATTAATCTTTGTGATGCAGGACCAATTCTGTGAACATAGAACAAGTCAAAAAGGATCCAGTTGCTGAAACCACTTTGGAACGATTGAGGAGAACATTTTATACAAATGTTCCTACTTCTTATACGGAAAACATTATAAGTGGAGTTGTGCCAAAAATAGGAGTTGATTTTGAAGCAGATAAGGATGTATACCATATCAAGGTAAAAGTTCTTCTAAACACCTGTCTATTACAATCATGTTACTTGTACTTCAGATGATATAGCTATTGACTTAAATTTCATTGTCTAAGTGATTGATAGCACATGACCAAAGTCGATCATTTCATGCAAATGTAGAGTAGAAGAAGATAAAACGTTTGAGCTCTATAAGGCAAGCTTTCTGTTACTGACATGCTTATATATGTGGATAATATAGCAGATTTTGCATGAATATTGCCATTATTTTAACCTGTTATAAAAATAAATCAATGTTGTGCAAATAGGATGATGGAGGTTGATGCTTCAATTTGATAATCATGATTCTTAAACATTTAGAGTTGCTTGCTTTAGTACAGTAGATGAAACAAGGCTTTTGCTAAAGGTAATTATACCAGGAACCGTAGAGGTAAATGAAGCTGTCAACGGTACCTATATCTATGTTTTTGAGTAAAAAGAAAATGAATTGAACTGAGTTTGTGAGATGAATTTTGATGTAAAAAGTGATGGAACTACTATAATATAAACAAGAAAAGATGAAGAAACAGGATAAGGATAGAAATTTTTAGAATCTGATTAAGACCTTTTTAGAAGTCTTCCTAGAAACATTTAAATGGAAATCACCATTAAAAGAAGAGGAAAAAAGAAATAGTTTTCAACTCTTTTGCATTGTTTGTAAAAGACTTGTTTATACAGGAGTAAGAAGTCCTGATACAAACCCAACAAGTCAATTTGACTTAGCCCTTAGATAATTATCTAATGAACCCAAGCATATATAACGTTAAAGGTGTGGTCCTGAGTGTTAAATTGCAAAAACATTGCTGATTATGAACCAACTTGAATTTTCCCTTTTCGAAGAGTGCCTTTTGCTTCATGGGATTTGGATCTGGGTAATATATCAGGAACATAAAGAAATATTAAGCACCTCATTGGTTTCATTTGTTTATTTATATTTTGAATTGCCAACAAAATTTTATATTCACTATGAATTTATCTTTATTTAGTATGTAGAGACTCAAGCATAATTGGAGATATTTTTCTTGTAGATTGAATTAAGCCCGGTTCATCAAATGGTCCTAGACATATCATGCGTGGATAAGAATTTAGACCTGAGGTTGATGCTATGCACCAAGAGTATTGTCACTGACTTAACTGTAAGTTAATGTGCAACCTTACATGTTAGATGCTTTGGGTAGAATAATTTAGCATAACTTTGTTTCTTTTTTCTGTCATTCTTTTAATCATGCTAATTGTTATCTTTGTCGTTATTAATCAGAATATTTCTTCATTTCAAACAAAGAAAAAAACAACTTTAAAGCAGTAGAAGGAAATCTTCGTTCTATAACTTGATTATATCTGGTCAAAGTCTATTTTCTAAGGGATGAAGAAAGAAGAAATACAAGACAAAGCTCAAAGAGTTAAAAACAGACAGTCATATATACAATACCGTTTCACTGAAGATTACAATTTATGAGAGTTTCCTCCCCAGACATCATGAAAGTTAACAAATGGTTGAAGTAAAAAAACAAAATCATCAGAATCAAAGTTTTAATTACCAACTTGTGGACTTAAGCAGAAGTTGTAATTCTTTTGCTTTGTAAAATTAGGTTCCTTATTTTTTTTATTTTTTTTGTGTTGGAGTCAATCCTTTGAGAGGAGTGATTATGTAAAACCAAAAGGAACAGTAGTTTAACATGTATTGATCAAATGTTTTAGTTTATAGCTGTTTCATTTATCTCTGAGAATGATGTTTATGATCAAACTGATTATATGTGTTCTTCCAGGATGAAGAAATGCAAAGCCTTAGAAATCTGATTAATTCAGCTGTTTAGATCCAGGAGTGAAGGGTGGTTTGAGATGGCCCCTAGGGAAGTCAAACTTGGGGGATTGGTACCGTGTTAGTGGGGTTTGGCACACAAAAATTAAGTTGTATGAAAGCTCATCCTTGAGGCTCAAGGTAAAAGATGCTGATCGATTTAGTTTTGAGTCTTCTACTGGGGAGTCTACAATGAGATTACTCTGAAGTTGAAGGGATTAGCGTCGGACATACTGGTATTGTTATTTATTGCATTCGACTTTTTCACTTGACCATCTCTTTTCATGCGGGACTTAATAATTGAAATTATTGCTACTCAGGAATTTATCATTTAAGTGATTGTTTCCCAGATCTTGTTTCTAGTTTCACCGTTGAGTTGCTAAACAATTTCAGCATTGCAAATTTCAATGAAATGCAAGTTTTTACAAATGTTTTATGAACAATTTCAACATAGAAGATTATAATGAAAATTTTTGAGTTTACTGTGTTTAAGTTTAATGATTATTTATTATTATTTATTTTTTGCAATGAATCATATAAGTAGAATTGCTTCTGTTTTTTTTTTTTTTTTTTTTTTCCATATTTCTGCACTTTTCATTATCTTATTTTTTCAGTACACGGAAGATCTTACATGCTTATATTGTATATTTTTTTCTCATTTCCAGGAACAGAAGGTGGACGCTGATACTCATGTATAATATGTTTAAGGACACCTTAGGGTTGATATGGGATCATTTCCTGTGTTGTGAGCATTTCTTGACATAAGCAACTCATGCCAAGTTTACCTACTGTGAAAAATGTTAATACGTTAATGTCAGTTATCGGAATAGCCCATGTCCGTCTCCAATGGTGGAACATTTACTTGTTAATATTTGTTACAAAATATTTTTGCTGCTTCTTTCTTTTTTAATCCTTGTAAGTGATTAAATATGTACAAGTTTGGCGTTTCAACAATGGAATGCTTGGTAAATCATCCACAGATTATGTGTATTTGTGTTGAAGATACATGCTGATCAAGGAAAATTGCTGATGCGGATGCTAGAAATCTTCAAAATAAAGAAAAGTATAACTGCACTAGTTACATAAAAAGATACAGCCTTCCGTTTCTCTGCAAAATTTGGAGTTGAAAGGACTCTCTTAATTTTGTGCTTATGCCCTTAGGACTCATCTTACGGAAAACCATTAACTAATTCCCGTTAACGAATTGAGTTAGACTGTTTACGTTGAAGAAGTGGGTCCAAAATATTCAGGAGGGATCCTATAATTTGTTTTAAATTAGGAAGTTTCTATGTAATTATTATGTCCAATCTGCAAAATCTGGATGAAATATTTTTTTCCACAAATCCATGACCCACCAAGAACAGGGAAAGGGAAAAGCAAAAGGTCATTTCAATCTTTAATGGTTCATTTACTTTCTCAGAAGTAACTTTGACACCTTCTTGAAGAAGTTAGCTGGATAGCGACATCTCTCTTCTTGATACGCATATACTTATTAAGTGGGAAGATCAGCCAAAAGTAAACAAGACTGCCTAGCCCTTGAAATCCCTTGTAAGTAAGACGAATTCTTATTATATGAATTGTTAGTTTTTTATTCATTGATGATTATTATTTATTTAATTATTTTTATTTAATGTGTTCCTCTATTTGACGACTGGGGAACCTGAAGAAATCTAGACAATTTGCAATCTGGAATACTGATGTTGACTAGTTCAAGTGGCTGTTTATTTCTATTAGGCTCGTAATGGCTGCAAGACACGAGCGACATTCAAAGCATTGGGAGAGGTCATCCCCAGCTCAGAGGCAGCTTGATCTTCAGTTCAATAGACTTTCAATTGAATCGGAAAGGCCCTCCTCAACTCGAAGGGAATTTGTTCCTCGGTACAATAGACATTCCAATGATTCGGAGAGGCCATCTCCAGCTCCAAACAATAGACATTTTTGGTGGAGATCGCCGAGACATGATGTACAAAATATTGGGGTCGTAATGGCTGCAAGACAGGGGCAACAGTCTAAGCATTGGGAGAGGTCATCCCCAGCTCAAAGGCAGCTTGATCCTCAGTTCAATAGACTTTCAATTGAATCGGAAAGGCCCTCCTCAACTCGAAGGGAATTTGTTCCTCGGAACAATAGACATTCTGATGATTCGGCGAGGCCATCCCCACCTCCAAACAATAGACATTTTATGTGGAGGTCGCCGAGATATGATGTACAAAGTACTAGGAGTATTGTATACCCAGAACGCGCAGTTTTTAAATGCCTTGCAACAGGTTTGGAAAATGATAATCATTTTCCTTCTTCTGTATGTCTTAAGCCGATTTCTTTAGAACCCAAATATGGACAAAATCCCTCCTTTGTTTTTGTGAACAGTCATCTGGGTAAAGGTTAGTGGTCTGCCCTTTTTGGTATTACTCTTAAAATCTTGTATTCAGCTAACAGGTTATTTATTTATTTATTTTTATCTTTTGGTTGTTAGGTAAGGATGAAGAGGGAGGGAATGTATCCAGAAGACCGTGGGAATATGTCGCAGAAAAGGCATGGCCAGATTTACTGTCTTGTTTAGAAAATGTGAGGAAGAAAATGAAGTGTCAAGACCTGGAGGAAGTCAATCCAAAATTGGTTGCTAGGTTTGGCAAAATTATTTTTCATGGGTATGTTATCCAGTTTTCTCTGAATAGCTAGCTATTCTTTTTCATGGGCTTGACCCCCCCAATCCCTTGTAGGATGCTTATGCCAGATAGTGATATCCTTACTGGACTTGATGTATTGGATAATGGTGCCACGTTTAGTTAGATCTCATGGAAGCTTTCATTCAATCTAAGAATTGGTATTTGATCTGTGTAGACACATTCCTAGCCTATTGCTGGAAACAAAATAATCCATCGCCATGCTTGATTATTTCTTGATTGACCATTTACATACATTTCTTTGACATAACAGAAGTTCTCATTTCCCTAACCATGTCTTACTGTATAAATACGTTTGGTCTTCTATTACATAAAATAGTAGTTTTCACAATGTAAAGCAAGCATCTGCCAGTAATAGTTGTAATTAAAAGTGGACCAAGCGGCAATTATAATGTTAATCTTCTTGATTCAGGAATGTTTCAAGGTTGTTCGACGATGTCAGAAAAGGTCAGCTTTCTGAGACAACTTTGGAAAAATTGAGTAAATCATTTTACACAAATTTTCCTACTTCATACACGGAAAAAATTATAATGGAAGCTGTGCCAAAAATTGGAATTGATTTTGAAGGGAAGAAGGATATATACCATGTCAGGGTAATCACCTTTTCTGAGCACAATATGATCAAGCTTCTTGTACTTTTGGTTTAGTTAAATACTGACTTAATAACCTTTTTCCTTTTGCAGTTATCTGACAGCACACAAAAAGACTCAATTATATCATGCAAATGTACTTTAAACAATGATAAAAAGCTTGAGCTCTATAAGGCAAGCTCTCTGCTTCTAACTTTTTCTACAATCAAATATTTTTATGCTGATATGGATGGAGATGAAACAACTCATGAATTCAGTAACCAGGGTCATTTCGTAATCACAGGTTTTTCTTCTTGTTGCATATGGAATTTCATATTAAATTATAAGCATTTCTTCCTGTAGGTCAAACTAATTTACCAACTTCGTCACATGGTAATAAACATATCATGCCTTGATAAGGTTGTTGATTTAAGGCTGATGCTTAGTGGCAAGAGGATCTTAACAGCATTGACTGTAAGTTATCTACAACCATGCAAATTAAAATGCTTCAGTTTGACTGATTTAGTGTCACCTTGCTATTCGTTTAATTTTTCTTTTTCCTTTTGATGTTGGTCTTACATATCTTTTTCTAGTCAAAACTTAAGTAAAATCATTTAAGTTTAAAAAAATGAAAAGGAGAAATCATTTAAACCATTTTGATTTCTTGTTTTGGTTTCTGGTTTATTTGATTTTCTGTTTTGGCTAGTTTTGTTAAGTTCTTGTTGCTGTGTATTTTGTGTTGCTGGAATATCAATATAAGAGCTAGTGTTTCTGGATTTTGGCTACAGGTGCTTGTTGCTCTCTGAGTTTAATTCTCGATTATTTGCTTGTTGTTTCTATTGTGGTTGACTGAATTGGGAGAGGTATCTATCAGTTACCAAATGGGTTCTATATTAGCACTTATCCAAACTTGTAGACTTGAAAAGGTTAACGCTTGTGCATTGAGATTTTTGCTTCTTTGTTCCCGCTTTTGAGTTGAAGAAATTATATGTATTGCATATTTTTAGATACTAATATAATCTTAAAGCCAAAAGTAATAGTGGTTTAACATGAATTTTCCATATCTTAGAGTTTCTAGCTGGATTCAAATTATCCTTGAGAATTTGTTATATGTTCAAAATAATTGTATGCACTTTTTCAGGATAATGAATGGCAGAGGATTAGCAATCTGATCGATTCTGCAGTTGTGGATCCGGCGAAGAAGGGTGGATTCAGATGGCCCCAGACAGCATATTCTCAGAGTAGTAGATACAAGGTTGTTGGGATTTGGCACACAATATCTGAAGTTTATAAAAGCCCATGGTTGTTGCTCGAGGTAAAAAGTGCTAATCGATATAATTTTGAGACTGCAACTGAGGATGCTACAAGGGAGGTTTCTCTGAAATTCAAGGGAATAGTTTCGGAATTACTGGTAAGTTTCTATTTAGATTGTCAAATATTATTATAGAGATACTCTTCATTTACTTGTTTACATTTTAATGATATCGATCCATGAATAAAGTAACCTTTGAATATGAATTTTGTGCAACGGAGTGTATATTTCAGTTGTTGACTATGATTATGAAGATCAAGCATGTGTTCATTATTGTGATTTGTTTTCAATTTGTAGGCACAGAAGCGTGAAAGCGATTCGAGCTATAGTATGTTTAAGGACACCTTAGGGATGATATGGGAACATTTCCTGTGTTGTGAGCAGTTCTTGACAACAACTGATTATATTGAAGAAGAGGGAGGACAGAAATATAAGGAAAAATTGCTACCAAAAAAGGTATACCGAGTAAAGGTTAAAAGAGAAGAAGATTGCTTGCTAAATGAGGATGTCAATGCCAAATCTTAGATGTTTTATGGTTTCTAGTTCCCCTTAGCCTGTGTAATTAACTTAGATAAACTGAGATATCAACCCATATGGTTGATTTAGCCACTGCTATGGCTATAATACGATTATGTGATAGAGGATATTACAAGTTTTATTATTTTGATTTACAAGTTTCACATTGATGTATTGTTACAACATTGTACCATAGCAAAACTTATTTGTATTATGTTGTAAAGTACGACATCGAAAAAGTTGATACAAAGACGAAGTAATTATTGTTTATCTTAATATAATGTTTGGGGTTAATTTAATTCACCCCCGAGAGATGGTAAATCTCAAGCGCCCCAACAATTTGGGAAAGTATTAGATACCTCTCTAAAATTATTAGAATTCTCCTAAAAATATCATAAAACCCTTGTGAACATATATATATATATATATAAAAACCTCTCATCATTGTTGTAACACTTGAGTCTTAACTATCTATCAAGGGGACGAAGAAAATAAACCCCTAATGTTTGACATTAAAAATTTGGGATATTTAGATCCATTTGATATAAAATTTATATACAATTTTTGTTTTTGAAAACAAGGGTTACCTCAAATCTTATGAGAATGTGTTTGGTACAAATAAGTTAAATTGTTTTTCGAAAACAGTATTCATATACAATCCTAAAAAGTGTAAATTAGAAAACGGTTAAGAATCAATTTGCCAGTTTTCAATAGTTTTTAAATTCTATATCGAACACATTTTTAAATACTAAAAATAGTAAGATACAACTCAAAATTTTGAATCATATTTTAGTTTTTGGAAATGATTTTTTAATCACAAATCAAACGGACATAAAATTCATCCAAACCAACATGAAATATTCATTTAAAGTTTGTATTAATGTGTCAATATTTTGGTCAACAATAGGGAATATATATGGATTAGAACGTATATGGCCTATTTGGTAGATTATTTGAAATCTGATATTCTGAAAAACTATTTTAAGTTGAGTTGAGTTGGATTAAATAGAACATGATAAGATTCTGATAATATGTTTGGTATAATATTTGAAAATTATATCAGAGTTGGATAAAATGCTGAAAAGTTGTTTGGTACATTTTTAGAAAACATTTAGATAATTTTTTAACCCCCTACATTTGTTAATTTAGCTAAATACCCCCACAATAAAACTTTAAAAATTAACAAAAACACCTCACAAAAATGAAGCCGTCAATTATGGCCAGAACTCTGATCGTAGATCTGGCCGGAAATGGTAAGATTAGCGCACGACCGGCCAGATTCGGCTGGTCGTGCATTGTTCCAACTCTAACGACAGCGGTGGCAATTGGCAGTCGACAGTGGTTGCTGACTAGGGTGCTTTAGTTAATTTTTAAACTTTTATTGTGGGGGTGTTTAGCTAAATTAACAAATATAGGGGGTTAAAAATAATCTAAATGTTTTAAGTTGAATAGAATAGGATAATAGAAAACAAGTCTCCCCTTATTTTCATTTTCAATAGAAAAAATCTTATTTGATTTGGAGTAATTTTTAGAATAATAATCTCAATAAGCAAACAAACACACATTCTGTTTTTTAATCCAAATAGGATAATAGAAATAGGCATGGCAATGGGACGGGGCGGGGATCTCATTCACCATACCCATCCTCGCCCTCAAAATCACTCCCCACCCCTGCCCCATCCCCGTTACAGGGATGACAGGAATTCTCCTTCCTTGCCCCACAAGGGAATGTTGAAAGCCTATCCCCGCCCTATTAATTTTACATAAACATGAATTAATTTGAACATTACTAAACACAATAGTTAATTCTCGTCCATATAACAAACACTTAAATTAATCGTTTAAACATATATAATTTTACATAAATATGGGTTAGGGTTTGCTCTTGTTCAATTGTTTATGGTGAGGGAAATTGGAAAAACATGAGTTTATATAGGTAGGATAATTGTGTAATTAGGTAAAATATAGGGGTATTATTGAAAAGTAAATATATATATACAATTTTTAATTTTGTATATTATATATGGGGTGGGGGGAAATGCATCACCCTTCCCCGCCCCATCCCTGGGTACGGGGATTAAAACACCCCCACCCCTGCCCTTATCCCAGAAAAAACCAGGGCTTCCCCGTGCCATATGGGGTGGGGCGGGATGAGACGGGTCTCCGAAATTTCGGGGAACATTGCCATGCCTAAACAGAAAAATGATTTAAAAGAGTGAAACAAACATGGGGATATAATTTCTTCCTTCTTTTTAGATATATTATAATTATATAAAAACGCAATTATTTTGAAAATGTCATATTTATTTGTTTTTTTAATTATGGGTCAATGTTCCTGTAAACAGTTTTTATTAATATAAATTTTTAAAATAATTATAAACCATTTCAAAATCCTTTTTAAAAAATATTAAAATCCTTTCCTAAAGAGACGACAGAAACAAAGTTCAATCCAATTTTCATAACTATAGGCTAAAGAATTAATTTTCTTTTTAAAATAATTACCCATTAATAAAGAGTTAATTGACTTTTACCACTCTTAATGACACTTTTCCATCCTCACACTTTTAAAATACCATATTTTTACTTAAAGTACAAATTTGTCAGTAATTTTTATTGTGAGGAAAGGCTGATGGTAAAAGGTTAGTTATAAGTGAGGACAGGATGGTTAATTAATATTTTGCATCTGAAATCAAAATTTAAAATTCCAAAAGGTAGCAAATGGCGAAGGGCGGATATTCACGGCTGATGAATGGTGAGTAACCAAGCATAAGAGTTTGAGGGGTTTTGAAGAGGGGGGATCGGAGGATGAAAGGGTTGCGGAAGATTGGATTTTGGCCACGGGAATCAAGCGGAATTGGCACAAAAATGATGAAACCCTAGGTGGCGGAGAGTAGTGAATGACGTGCAACTGGCATCGAGAAGTTTGGGAGTTTTGGAGATGGGAGGTCGGTGAGTTGATTGATGGTCTCAAAAGAGATTTCCGATGCCACAAGTGGCCAGAAAAGGGCAAGAATCGCGCGAATCAATCGTGTACTTTTCTGGTCGATTCCGTTATCGGAAATTGTCTCTGTCACCATCAATCGACTCACTTGCTCTTCCTCTCCAAAAGCCCCAACATTCCCCATTCCATTTACTCACCAATAGCCGACGATTGAAGCTTCCCCACCTTAGGGTTTTCCGAGTTTTGATTGATTAATTAGGTTTGATTCGTTTAGTTTTTTGTGTTTGTTTGGTTGAAAGATGATCGAGGAAGGTTTATTTAAAGTGTTTGTGGTTTGTTTGTTGATTTTTTGGTCATTGGCATTCCCAACTCTGACGGCAATTGTATGTAATGGAAGAGCCTAAGAAGAGAAGAGAAGAAAAGGAGGGTTTCCTATCCAAGCCCACCTAGTGGAGTGTGTTTTGGTTGGTTGGGGAATTTTATCGAACAGTTGGCGGGCGGGTGTTAGGGTGTTGTTCTGGGTCAATTGAGGGTTGGAAAAGTGGGTGGGGATGGTGTAGAGGCTGTTGGAGTGGTGGTTGGGTTGTGGCTGTTGGAAGGGATAGGCAGCGGTGGGAGGTGGTTTATGAGCAACTTGTAGGGGCAGGTTGTAGGCGTGCTAACAGGCAAGACTCAGGAGAAGGGTAGGTTGGTTGGGGAATTTTTAGTGGTAGGCGCCCAAAAAGACCGGTCGACGACAAACGGGGAGTGGGCAAAGCTGATTGGATGGTGGGTTTTGAACAATGATTAGGAACCCGACCTGGTTCAATCATCGACTGGCCTCTTCTCCGATTCGATCTGTGAATAAACCTATCTATATGTATCAACAATGCTACGGACATCGACACTGTGCACTGAATTATTACACCGAATTACGTGTCCCATGACTCAGACCAGCCACGTATCCCATGAACCAATATTTTGCGAATGAACGACCGTTCATCAACTATGGATGGTCGTTTATTGTTATTGGACGGGAGTCCATTATATGTAGACGCCTGTCCATGTGAAACGAATGATGGACGAGAGTTCATATAAAATGGATAGATTGTTCTCTGATGATAGAGGGGAAGAGAAAACAGAAACAGAGCTGCCACCAGCTACAAGCACCCAAACTCCAGGTTGATCAATTTCAACATTTTAGGAGGCTCAGTGTAAAATCTGCTCACTGACTAGGTTGCCAGTATGTTTCCTAGAAAGAAAATGCGAAAAGAGGTGGTAAAATAGCAAGTGTCTGAAAGTACTTGAGCTAGATTTGAAAGTTTAATTTTAGCTGTAACACAAGCAACCATATCAACGCTCTGAAAACAAAAGAACAAGAATTGCTCTGATCCTTTCACCAGCTAAGCCAACAATAGTAATTGTTGTAGTGTGACGACAGAGAAGTACAAAGCAGATAAAACCCCAGGAACAAGGCCCAACTCCCAAGAACAGAAAAAGTAAATTCCATCAATCTCCCACTTGTTAGACAGCATCATATTCCATCCAAAGCAGATGCCAGTTTTCGCAGCATATGCAATGACAGACCACCAAAATCAACATGACTTTAACATGTCTTCGCATTGAGAAAACTCCATAGAATATTTAATGCTTCTGACAGCTCTAGAACCGTTCATAAGATATTTTAATTTTTTTAAAAATTTACAGTATGGTCGCCCGTCTATACTGTGGATAGGTTCAAAATTAAGGGATGGCGTCAAGAAATGGTGAATGGCTGTACTTTATTTTATTTAAATTTTTTTTTTTTTTTAAGTATGGACCACGTTAATAGTAAATAGAGTTTCGTCTATATAATATGAACAATAATCTATTATTCGTTTCGCATGGATGGATATCTATATATAATAGACTTCTATCTCATAACAAAGAATGATCGTTCATAGTTGATGAACGATTATTCACTCATAAAATATTAGTTCATGTGATACATGACTGGTATGAGTCATGAGACACATAATTTAGTATACAATATTGGTGTTCGTAGCATTATAATCCTGAAATATGTAACTGGTTTGAGTCATGAGATACGTAATTTGGTATAACAATTCAGTACATAATATCGATGCCCTAGCATTGTTGTATGCATACACCCGGATTGGACCAGAGTCGGATGGGTAGAACAATAGCGAACCGCAGATCCAACTGGTTTGGACAGAAAACCGGTTCATTTTCATTTTTGCTTTTACGAACCCAATTGCTCACTCCTTCTCATCTTCTGTGGTCAGTCGGCATCCCTTTGTGTTCAGCCGCCATTCCTCTGTGTTTAATCAATCGTCATTCTTCGTCTTCAATTCTTATCTCTCGATTGAATTCTTCAATTGAACTAAAGTTTTGTAGTTTAATTTGATTCATTTGTTTTGTTTTGTTGAATTTACATTCAAAATTTATACTTTTTTTTGATCCTATGGCTGCTGTTGCTGAAATTGCCGGTGAACAAACCGCCGCCAACACAATCACCACCGCCAACAACAATGACAACAACGAGAAGAGTAACAATAAGTTGGAATCTCCGAAATCGGATTCGGAATTCAATGTGCAAAAGCTGTTTGATATGTTCACAAAGTTGAATCCTTTAGCTAAGGAACTGTTCTTTTCTTATTATCATCAAAACGGTGATGACCAGAACAACAATTTTGCCAACAATAATAAGCATTCTGCCAATGATAATTCCCCGGGTACTTCACTCATCACGTTCATTTCAAGCTATTGTTGTAAATTTTTGTTTCTTTTTATACTTTCTGTTTAGTTCTCAATATTTTATTTGATCGGTTTGTCTTAATTTTTTTTGTTCTGTTGTGATATTTTGATGATATCGATTTTGATCAAATTCGTCAAATGTTTTGGGAAAATGGGGTTTTGGGTTTTCTGGGATTTTTCATTTTCTGGTTCTTGATTGATGATCAATAAAAATTGTTTTGAGTATGAGAATTCTTGTTGCTGTGCATAATAATTTTGTTGTGTCATTATTGATTCCTTATTATTTTTTTTTGTGGGAGTGGGTGGAGTTTAATTGTATTTATTATGCATTATTGATTTTTTTTCCTCGTTAAATATTTTCGGCAGTTTGATTAATGTGGTTTGAATTAATTATTTAAAGTTTATCATTGTGCTTATGGAGGTTTGTATGCAAGTTGGTTCCTTTTTGTTTACAAGGTGAATAGAATAAGGTTTCTGGGTTGGTATTTTGTCATTAATACATATTTATAGATTTGTTCTTGCTTTTTTGGGTAAAGCGATGGAAGAATGGGACTTACCCATGAGTTGTATAGAGGTTGGTAGATCTAGGTAGTTGTTTGTGGAGGCAGTTTTTCACCGATCTGGGGGTGAGGTTTTATACCCTATTGGTGGCTTTGATAGGGGACATTTAGTTGCTGTTGTGTGTAAGGAGCCTAGGAATGTGTGTGTGGTGTTTTGATCTTGCTCATGCAGGTTTAAGGGACGCGGGAGGTGTGTTTTGTTGTTGGTGTGAGGCAGGGGAGGGCTGCTAGGCGGAGGTGCAGGTCTCTCTTCGAGAGGAGTGGGATGATTTGATTTTCTTATCCTTATACAGGTGGTGTGTGGCAGGTCCCTTCTGTTGTGGCCTGCTGTGGACTCTTGTGTGGACTGCTTTTTCTGCTGCTTTGGATCTCCCGGGGAGAGTTTTTTGTTCTGTTTCCTTACGCATTCTTAATTGTGGTATGCTTAAGTCTTTTACTGCATTCTGAAAGTTTCGAGTTTTAAATTTTTTTGTTTTTTATCATGCTGATGTCATCATTCTAATTAGAACATGATGACTTGACCGGTCAACCCGTGACACAGCCGGGTTAGCAAACGGGTCGAGTTCCTAATCATTGGTTTTGAAGAGGGGTGAAGGGGGTTCCCATGGTGGTGGAAGGGTGAATTTTCAGTGTGCCAATTGACTAGAAACAAGCCTAAAAGATGGGGGGTTCGCTGGAAAAAAAGTGGATGTCTTCTGGCGATTAAAGGGTGAAAATGGGTGGGGTGAGTTTGGTTAGAGGGTAATTTCGTCTTCACAATGAAAATCATTGTATTTAACAGAAATTGTAAACTGAATATAACATTTGGGTAATAAATTGGTATTTTAAAAATCCGTAGGTGGGAAAAAGTGGTTTACTCATTAATAAATCACTTGAATATTGTACTATTTATGTCACATACTTATTTTTATAAAACAAAATTATCCCAATTTTATTTAAATATATGAGAATTGATGGAGAGTTAATATATGATCGAAGATAATGAGATAAATATTGTAACTACAGAAGCTATTATCCTTTGAAATTCATAGTTGGGTCACAAATATTTATACGTTAAATAATTATTTTTAATTATTATGTCATATAATTTGTTTTAAATTAAGAAGTTTCTATGTAATTATTATGCTCAATCTTCAAAATCTGAATGAAATTTTTTTCCACGAATCCATGACCCACCATCAGCTGGGAAGGGAAAGGGAAAGGGAAGCAGGTCATTTCGATCTTTAGTGGTTCACTTTCCCAAAAGTGACTTAAGACCTTCTTGAAGAAGTTTGAAGGATAGCGACATCTTTCTTTTTGATATGTATATATACTTGCGTGGGAATATCAGACTGAAGCAAACAAGACTGCCCAGCCTTCGAAATCCCTTGTAAGTGAGAATTCTTACTGTATGAATTGTTAGTTTTTTATTCGTTATTTTTTATTTAATTATTTTTATTTTATGTGTTCCTCTTTTTGATGACTGGGGAACCTGAAGAAATTTAGACAATTTACAATCTGGAATACCGATGTTGACTGGTTCAAGTGACTGTTTATTTCTATTAGGGGCTTATTTGTTGCAAGCCAGTATGTTTATTGGTTGGATATGTAATTGTTAGTTAGTAAAAGTAAGAGAAACATTTCTTGCTGGTCTTTTTATTTTTTTAATTCTCATGATTATTTTCAGAGGATTTGAGGTTAGAGTATTAGAGGTTTTGTGTTATTCTATTATTTTGTTGATTTTTGCAAGAATTGGGTGTTAATTGGGAGAGGGGTTTTATTCGGCAAAGTTCCGTTGTTGATGATTCATTCTAACAGGGTTTAAGATTGTTGCTATATCTTTATGGCTTATATTCCACCACACAAGCGACACTCAAAGGATTCGAACCGTCCATCTCCAACTCCAACTCCAGAGCTGCTTGCTCCACAATTCAAGAGAGATTTGAACTTGAGATCATCTCAGCATAATGTACACAGGGTTGGGAAGATTATCAATGTAGACAAATGCGTCTACAGATGGTTCGTTGTTGATTTGGATGATAATCACCGATTTCCTGGATTTGTCCACCTTGAGTCGATTTCAGAACCCATTGAGCAGACTCTAGGAGAAAAGTCCCTAGTTTTAGTGAACAATCATGCAGATAAAGGTACTGTTATGCCCTGTTTAGAATTATCTAATTGTATTATATTTTTTTGTTTGAATTTCATTCTAGTGTTTAAAGTAGTTGCATTGATCGTTTTCTCTCTTGTTTGTAGGTAATGATGAATTGGGAGGGAATATATCAAGACGACCTTGGGAATTTCTTGCTAAAAATGTGTGGCCAGATTTATTGACTTCTTTTAACAATCTGAGGAACAAAATGGAGTGCAAAGAGCTGGAGAAAGTAAAGCCAAAATTGATTGCTAGATTTGGCAAAATTCTTTTTCGTGGGTAAAGAATTGATTTACTTTATCGCCTTGAATGTTATATAATATATAATGCTTCTTGATTTCTCTTTCTTTATGAATGTTACATAAGCCAAAATGACTGAGACTAGAATTGTATAGAATCTTATGGTCAATTAGCAGTAAAAATAGAGGGAAAGTATGAGGTTTTCCCCTACCTATTCCCGTGGAAGGGATAGGAGTGAGTTAAATCTCTGAATCAGGAACTTTGAGTAATATTTCTTAAAAGCCAAAGTAAAGGAAATTAAAACAATGATTTATCCTGCATGCTATGACATGGCCTTGGAATTGGCCACTTTTTTTGTTAGGATTTACTAGTTCCCTCAAACCCTTCGTTTGACTTCCATTGTCCTTTGTGAAGATGGAAACACTTGCAAAATCACATATCTAGCACTGCTGTTGATGCCTTGCCTTACCTGAGAATTGCTTGATTGTTAGTGCTAGTAACTCGTTTATCATTTCCCCTGCCCGACTTTTTCTTGACTGACCAGTCACATAACATATTTAATTGGGAAAACAATCAATCTGCCGGCTGACCTATTTCTAACCATATAATGATGATACTCTTATGTACCAAATTTATTTTCTCTTCTAGTCATGTCTGCAGCTCAATTAGTTTGTATCGTGAAGCAAACTTATGTACTGATAGTTGGTGCCAAAAAATTTGGACTAAGCAGCTATTATAAGATTAATCTTTTTGATGCAGGACCAATTCTGTGAACATAGAAAAGGTAAAAAAAGATCCAGTTTCTGAAACCACTTTGAAACGATTGTGGAGAACATTTTATACAAATGTTCCTACGTCTTATATGGAAAACATTATAGGTGGAGTTGTGCCAAAAATAGGAGTCGATTTTGAAACAGATAAAGATGTATACCATATCAGGGTAATTGTTCTTCTAAACACCTGTCTATTACAATCATGTTACTTGTGCTTCAGATAATATTGCTACTGACTTAAATTTCATTGTCTAGGTGATTGACAGCACACGACCAAAGGCGATCATTCATTGCAAATGTAGAGTAAAAGAAGATAAAACGTTTGAGCTCTATAAGGCAAGTTTTCTGTCACATGCTTATATGTGTGGATAATATATCAGATTTTGCATGAATGTTGCCATTATTTTAACCTATCATAAAACTAAATCAGAATTGTGCAAATAGGATGCTGGATGTCGATGCTTCAATTTGATAATCATGATTGTTAAAACATTCAGAGTTGGTTGCTTTAGAAAATTAAGTAAGTGAAACAAGGCTTTTGCTAAAGTTAATTATACCAGGAACCATAGAGGTAAACGAAGCTGTCAGTGGTACCTATATCTATGTTTTTGAATAAAAAGAAAATGGATTGAACTAAGTTTTTGAGATGAATTTTGGTGTAAAAAGTGAAGGAACTAGTATAATAGAAAAAAGAAATAATTTTCAACTCTTTTGAATTGTTTGTAAAGGACTTGCTTATACAGGAGTAAGAAGTCCTAATATAAACCAAACAAGTCAATTTGACTTAGCCCTTAGATAAGTATCTAATAAACCCAAGTATATATATTGTTAAAAGTGTGATCTTGAGTGTTAAATTGCAAAACATTGCTGATGATGAACCAAATTGAATTTGCCCTTCTCGAAGAGTGCCTTTTGCTTCATGGGATTTGGATCTGGGTAATATATCAGGGACATAAAGAAATGTTATGTACCTCATTGGACTCATTTGTTTATTTATATTATGAATTCCCAAAAAAAAATATTTATTTTCACTTTAAATTTATCTTTATTTTGTATGTAGAGCCTCATGCTCAATGGCAGATATTTTTCTTGTAGATTGAAATAAACTTTGCTCGTCACATGGCCATAGACATATCATGCGTGGATAAGAATTTAGACCTGAGGCTGATGCTATGGACCAAGAGTATTGTTACTGACTTAACTGTAAGTTAATGTGCAACCCTACGCATTAGATGTTTTAGGTAGAATAATTCATCATAACTTTGTTTCAATTATCTGTCTTTCTTTTAATCATGTTAATTTAAACTTTGTTGTTACTAATCAAAATATTTATTCATTTCAATCAAAGCAAAAAACGTCTTTAAAGCAATAGAAGGAAATCTTCGTTCTATAACTTGATTTTATCTGTACAAAGTCTACTTTCTAAGGGATGAAGAAAGAAGAAATACAAGACAAAGCTCAAAGAGTTAAGCATACAGTCATATATATATAATTCCTTTTCACTGAGGATTACAATCTATTAGAGTTTTCTCTCCAGACATCATGAACGTTAACAGGTGGTTGAAGTAAAAATCAAAATAATCAGAATCAAAGTGTTAATTGCCAAGTTTTAGACTTAAAAAATTGTAATGCTTTTGCTTTGCACAATGAGGTTCCTTATTTGATTTTTTTTTTTCTTGTTTAGTGGGAGTCGATCTTTTAAGAGGAGTAATATTGTAAAATCAAAGGGAACAGTGGTTTAACATGTATCTATCGAATTTTTAGTTTATAGCTGTTTCATTTACCCCTGAGAATGATATCTATGATCAAACTGATTATATGCGTTTTCCCAGGATGAAGAAATGCAAAGCCTTAGAAATCTGATTAATTCAGCTGTTTTAGATCCAGGAGTGAAGGGTGGTTTGAGATGGCCCCTAGGGAAGTCAAACTTGGGGGATCGGTACCGTGTTAGTGGGGTTTGGCACACAGAAGTTAAGTTGTATGAAAGCTCATCACTTAGGCTCAAGGTAAGACATGCTGATCGATTTTGTTTTGAGTCTTCTACTGGGGAGTCTACGATGGAGATTACTCTGAAGTTGAAGCAATTAGCTTCAGACATACTGGTAATTGCTATTTATTGCAATCGACTTGTTCACTTGACCTTCTCTTTTCATGTGGGACTTAATAAATGTTGAAATTATTGCTATTCAGAAATTTATCATTAAAGTGATTGTTTTCCGGATCTTGTTTCTAATTTCACTACAGAAAATTTCAATGAAATGCAAAATTTTTCCAAAAGTTTTTTGAACAATTTCAACATAGAAGATTATAATGAAAATATTTTGAGTTTAGCTGTGTCTAAGTTTAATGATTTTTTTTTTTTTTTTTGATATTTCTGCACTTATTATTATCTTATTTTTTCAGAACACGGAAGATCTTACATGGGTTTATTGTTTCTTTTTTCGCAATTTCCAGGAACAGAAGGTGGATACTGATACTATCTATAATATGTTTAAGGACACCCTAGGGTTGATATGGGATTATTTTCTATGTTGTGAGCACTTCTTGACAAAGCAACTCGTGCCAAGCTCGACCTACTCTGAAAAATGTTAATACGTTAATGTCTTGATGGGGGGAATAGCCCGTGTCCGTCTTCAATGGTGGAACACTTTTCTGTAAATATTTGTTACAAAATATTTTTGCTGCTTCTTTCTTTTTGTAAGAGTACAAGATTACGTTTCAACAATGGTATGCTTTGTAAATCACATGCTGATCAGGAAGATTGTTGCTGTGTTGAAAATTGTTGATTCTAAAAACTAGTGTATATTAGAAATTGATTAACAGTCGATTTTTTTTTTAATAGTTTTTTAATAATATATGGAACACATTTTGAAATATTAAAAATAGTAACTTAAAATTTAGAATCATATTTTTGTTTTTGAATTTTTTTTTAATCATAACTCAAGACATTCATAAAAATTCATCCAAACCAAGATGAAATATCCATTTAAAGTTTGTATTAATGTGCAAATGTTTTGTCCAACATCGGGGAATATGTACGGATTAGAAAGAAGTAACGACATATTTCCACCTAAAGTTTAGCCGGCCTTAGGCCAGATCGTGGTCTAGGTCGAGATCTTCTCTGCCTCACCACCTTACTCTCGCTTACGCGCCACCATCGCGCCGCAAGCTGCTTCCTCGCTTACAACTCTTTGCTGGAGAAGAGGAGGGATGAGAGTGAAAGTAACGGGGTACTTGCAAACGTTGACAGAGTTCTAATACAAATCCATGGATTATTCTTTGAAGATCCAACAGACCTTGGTTGTCAGGATGTTAGAACATTGTTAAGAAAAATTCGTAGAGCGACTCTGTTGGGCTGTACTTTATTCTTTAAGGATGTTGGGGATGATGTAGCTATAGTTTGGAGCGGAGCAGAGCAGAGGAGATGGGAGCTACATGCAAAACCATAATTGACTCTTCGTCTCGGTTACACATTTGGTAATATCAAACAAAACGATGGAAAATTTTCAATGGGCAGAATAGGACAGCAGATATTTGGTCCCTTTCCATTTCCTTTATTCCCCATTTTTCTTTTATCTCTTTTTTTTTTTTTTAATAATTGATGGTGTGGATTTGGGTTTATTTGCATGTATTGTGTTGGGTTGATTTGCTTCATGGTGGGTGTTGTTTTGGAGAGATGGGTGGGGGCCGGCTTTGATGGTGGTGACGTTTAGAATGGCGTGGTTTGGAATGGGCTTCCGTGGTGGTTTGGAATGTGGTGGCTTGGAATGGGCTGTGGTGGTTTAGATGGTAGTTTGAAAAGTTTGGACGGCAGGGTGAAGGTTGAAGGAGAGGGTCTTATTGAAATAAATTTAAAAGCCGGATGGTTATTTTTAATTCTATTAATTTGAGGTTAAACAATAATTTATTAGTTTATTTGTTAAAGGCAATATGATAATAATAGTAGTCAGAACTTAAAAATCTTTTAACCTTTAAGGATGAAACCAGGGTAAAAACTTATCATTTCGCCATGAACATGTCCTGTACTCATTAAATTTCTTCATTCATTTTAAATATATTATAATTATATTAAAAAGGGAATTGTTTCGAAAACATTATATTTATCAGTTTTTTTATTTTTATTTATTTTATTATGGGTCATGTTCTTGTAAACAGTTTTTATAAATATAAATTTCGAAAATAATTATAAGCCATTTCAGAATTCACCGAAACATTTTGATAATCCTTTTAAAAAAAATATATAACAGAAACAAAGTTCAATTCAATCTTCATAACTATAGGCTGAAGAATTATAGTATTTTCTTTTTAAAATAATTACCCATTAATAAATCATTTGAATATACTACTTATGTCACATAACTTATTTTATATAAAAAAAAATATTCCAATTTTATAAGAAAATTATATGAGAATTGATGGAGAGTTAATATATGATCGAAGATAATGAGATAAATATTGGGTCACAAATATTTACAAGTTAAATAATTATTTTTAATTGTTATGTCCTATAATTTGTTTTAAATTAAAAAGTTTCTATGTAATTATTATGTCCAATCTTCAAAGTCTGAATGAAATTTTTTTCCACAGATCCATGACCCACACAGAACTGGGAAAGGAAAAAGCAAAAGGTCATTTCAACCTGTAATGGTTCACTCTCCCAGAAGTAACTTCAACACCTTTCTTGAAGAAGTTTGGAGGATGGCGGCATCTCTCTTCAGACTCTTCTTGATACTTTAATTCTTCTTAAGTGGGAAAATCGGACTCAAGCAAACAAGACTGCCCCGCCTTTGAAATCCCTTGTAAGTGAGACGAATTCTTACTATACTGTATATGAATTGTTAGTTTTTTATTCATTATTATTTATTTAATTATTTTTATTTTTTATTATAGTTTTAGATGATATAAATGTTTGTATTAGCTTGCGCACGTTTGAATAATCTCTTTATTTGAAGTTAACATATGATAAATCTTTTAGTGGCCATCTTTATTATAGTATTGGAAGAGAATCAAACTCAAACTTTTTGAGTAATATATTCATAAGTCCTTATCGATCCATCCAATCACCCAAGATAGTTCCTCATTTTTGTGAGTTTCCCATTTTTATGACTGGGAAACCTGAAGAAATTTTGACACTTTACAATCTGGAATACTGATGTTGACTAGTTCAAGTGACTGTTTATTTCTATTAGGGTCTTAATGGTTGCAAGCCAGTATGTTTATTGGTTGGATATGTAATCGTTAGTCAGTAAAAGTAAGAGAGACATTTCTTGCGGTTTTTTGTTTTTTAATTCTCGTTATTATTTTCAGAGGCTTTGAGGTTAGAGTATTAGAGGTTTTGGTTTATTCTATTATTTTGTTGATTTTTTCAAGAATTGGGTGTTAATTGGGAGAGGGGTGATTGTTGCTATATCTTTATGGCTTATATTCCACCACACAAGCGACGCTCAAAGGATTCGAACAGTCCATCTCCAACTCCAGAGCTGCTTGCTCCACAATTTAAGAGAGATTTGAACTGGAGATCATCTCGGCATAATGTAGACAGGGTTGTGAAGATTATCAATGCAGACCAATGCGTATACAGATGGTTCGTTGTTGATTTATATGATAATCACCAATTTCCTTCGTTTCTCCACCTTGAGCCGATTTTAGAACCCATTGAGCGGACTATAGGAGAAAAGTCTCTAGTTTTAGTGAACAATCATGCAGATAAAGGTGGTGTTATGCCCTGTTTAGAATTATCGTAATGTAGTATACTTTATTGTCTGAATTTCATTCTAGTGTTTTAGTTTATTATTGATCGTTTTCTTTCTTGTTTGTAGGTAATGATGAAGTGGGAGGGAATATGTCAATACGACCTTGGGAATTTGTTGCTAAAAATGCATGGCCAGATTTATTAACTTCTTTTAACAATCTGAGGAACAAAATGGAGTGCAAAGAGCTGGAGAAAGTAAAGCCAAAATTTGTCGCTGGATTTGGCAAAATTCTTTTTCGTGGGTAAAGAATTTATTTGCTTTATCAGCTTGAATGTTATATAATGCTTCCTTCATTTCTATTTCTTTAGGAATTTTACATAAGCCAAAGTGATTAAGTCTGTCACGAGAATCTTATGGTCAATTAAGAATTACNGTTGAAGACTTATTAGTGAATCATAAAGCAATTTTAATGGTTTTGATGAGTACTTTATGAGATTACCTTTTTTGTCTCATGGACTTGTTATGAATGCTTTGTTGTTTTCAATTTTTTATGTTGACAATTGGATATCTTTTTGTTTGAAGTTTTGAATAGATGATAGTAAGGATGCTTAAGCGATCAAGGGTAATTTGCTTTTGTACTTAGAATAATCCTTCTTAAATACACAATCGCTTAAGCGATGTCAACTCTCGCTTAAGCAATCCAATATAGATAAGTTGTGATCGCTTAAGTGATAGCTTACGTCGCTTAAACGACCAAGGCCAATTTGCTTCTTTTCTCCTCAATATTTTGATATTGTGAACGTTTGAGTGAGAAATTATATTCTGTAATGTGGGTTAGCTATATATTCAATCATAACCATCCATATTTGTGAAATGAGATACGTTTTTACTAACGTGTCATACTAGTGTGCTATGACATTCCTTCATGTAACATAGGGTTGTTAGTCACATATCTTAGCTGTTATATTTTGATGTTGTGAATGTCCGAGATTTAAATTAATGTTAATAATATTCTTAAATGGCTTTAATATGTGTTGATGGAATTAGGTTGTCAAATAATCCTTCTTAATTAGCCTTAATATGTGTTAATAACTAATGTCGCTTAAGCGATCAAGGCTAATTTGCTTCCTTTCTCCCGAATCTTCTGATGTTGTGAACGTCTTAAGTTAACATTAACGTTATTTAATATGGGATTATCAAATAATCCACATTAAAAAAATAAAAATAAAAAAAATAACAGATTGCTTAAGCAATGCAGTTTTCGCTTAAGCGATCCAGTATATATAAGTCTTGATCGCTTAAGCGATAACCCACATCGCTTACGCAACCAAAGCTAATTTGTGTCTAAACTTATCCTCGAGTACACAATCACTTAAGCGATGCAGCTTTCGCTTAAGCGAGCATACATAAATTACCCTTGATCGCTTAAGCGGTAGGGGCTTGTCAAAATCATCCTTACTATTATCTATTCAAAACTTCAAACAAAAAGATATCAAATTATCAACAAATTGGCCTTGGCAACTGATAAAACAGCAGCCTAAAAATTTGTCAACCAAGATCCTCACTCACCAAACAATTAAGGGAAAAATTGAGAAAATTTCATTGATTACCAGGAAGCAAATACAGTCAAGAAATCTGGAAAATGATAGTTCCAGCAATTCTAACAGTTCCCAAAATAACAACCTACCAAAACAGGCCAATTTGGCCTCAACTAAATACACTTTCTGCTACCCAAAAAACACAGCCAAATCTATTTCCAGTTCCTCCAGCAACCCCACCAAAAGCTAACCCTTGTTGGCTGCCGAAACCTCCAAATCCACCACCACCTGCAAATGTTTACATATGACAATTGTCAGCAAAACCATCTCACCTTCACAAGAAATTAACCCAAAACAAGGGAAGATCAATATAAAAACTGCTACCTGCTGCAGCAAAAATATGACAGATTCATGGAAAAACATAAGAGTTGGCAGCTTCTTGAGATATTCTTGATGGACTCCTGTATCAAAAATCAATAAACCACAAAATGTTGTGATCCTCCCAGGAGTTTAGATGGACTCAAAAGGTTTCATGAAAAGACAATTAGTTTTTGGCCCTTGAATTATTGAGTAAATTCAATTATTCTAAAATAACACAGAATTTTCTAGTCTAGTCAAAAGAAACAAACCTTTGGTCCAAATGTTAACCTGAAAATTCCACATATGTGAGGTAAAGCTCATACAAGGGAATGAAGAATGCCTCACTTCGAATAGCACTAATCTGCCCTTTTGCTTCCGGGATCTTTAGATAGTCTTCATTAGCATCAATCCAATTAAATAGAACTCCAAAAACCTCACGAGGAACACCCAATTTCGACAAACCATTCCTCAATACTGATGGAAAACTATGTCACAAACCCAAAGGAAATGACAAAATTAACTCAAAGACTAAACCAATCACATAATTTAATATAAAAATATGCATTCCCCTTTAACAAGTAGTTCCAAGTAAAGCAAACATCTTTAATCAGAATTAAAATCAAACACTGCCAGCCCAATTATAGATATTATAACAAAAAAACCTGTACCAATATCATAGAATTACCCTTGATAATATATAATAATGTGTTATCAAAACCCTTTAGTAACTATAATGACACCGGAATTCACATCCGGGTAACATATCATTCCTCAATTACTTGGCTATGAAGGATTTTACTATCATGAAACACTTTCTTCTAGATTATGAATAGGATCTTAATACCTGTTGAGGCCAAAAAATGGACCAACAATTGAATGAAAGAAAAGGGTGAGATTGTATATAACGATGTTCTTGGGCAATTATTTAGGCTAATGGGGGATTTTGTGAGATAAAATGATGCTTTTGGAATGTAATTTTGGTAGAAAGTGGATGAAATGTGCTTTGCTTGATNTGCGTATTCTTCGGTAACTGTATTATTTTCCTTATGTAAAATAAAAAAGAACAGTGGTTTAACATGTATCTATCGAATGTTTTAGTTTATAGCTGTTTCAGTTATCCTTGAGAATGATATCTATAATCAAACTGATTATATGCGTTCTTCTAGGATGAAGAAATTCAGAGCCTTAGAAACCTGATTAGTTCAGCTATTTTAGATCCAGGAGTGAAGGGTGGTTTGAGATGGCCCCTACGGAAGTCAAACTCGGGGGATCAGTACTGTGTTACTGAGGTTTGGCACCTAGAAGTTAAGTTGTATGAAACCTCATCACTGAGGCTCAAGGTAAGACATGCTGATCGGTTTAGTTTTGAGTCTTCTACTGGGGAGTCTTCAATTGAGATTATTCTGAAGTTCAAGCGATTAGCTTCAGACATACTGGTAATTGTTATTTATTGCATTCGACTTGTTCACTTGACCTTCTCTTTTCGGGTGAGACTTAATAAATGTTGAAATTATTGCCATTCAGAAATTTATCATTGAAGTGATTGTTTTCCAAATATTGTTTCTAATGTTGTAAAACAAGAACAATCTTCAACCTGCAAGATTAAACACAAAGCAACCCAAAAACTGCAAAATCAAGTCACACACACACAACACAAGATATACCGTGGTTCGCTTGTTCAAGATAGAACAAGTTACATCCACGTTGAACTCCAGAATATGGAGCTCGCTGCACTAGTATTGATATCCTCAAAGATTACACTTTACAGAAGAATCTTCTTCACTAACAATCCCAGAAACAATCACTCACTCAGTCCCTGTATCCCGCAAATCCTAATTCCCTAGAGTGCTCTATAACCTTCAAGGAACCCCTGCCCTCAAACGCAACACTAGAGGATTCACACAGAGAAGAAAAAAACCCCGAATGAGTATGTAACCCTAGCACAGACCACCCACCAATTTTACAGAGAAGAAAAACGAATAACCTAAAACTCGATTACCCTTAATGCGTGAATAGTCCCCTTTTATACTGTTGACTTCTGAACGCATTTGAGCCGTTGGATTCTCTTTATTGTTGATGGCTGAGATTCATTTGGGATATTAAACAAAACGGCAGCGTTTTGTTTCCTGGTTAAAACGACGTCGTTATACTTCAATTATTTAACATCTAATTTCACCATTGAGTTGCAAAACAATTTCACTATAAAAAATTTAAACGAAATGCAAAATTTTTCCAAAAGTTTTATGAACAATTTGAACATAGAAGATTATAATGAAAATATTTTGAGTTTTAGCTGTGTTTAAGTTTAACGATTTTTTTGCAATGAATCATATGAAGTAAGCAATTGCTTCTGTAATTTTTTTTTTCATATTTCTGCACTTATTATTATCTTATTTTCTCAGAACACGGAACATCTTACATGGGTTTATGGTTTCTTTTTTCACAATTTTCAGGAACAGAAGGTGGATACTGATACTATGTATAATATGTTTGAGGACACCTTAGGGTTGATATGGGATCATTTTCTGTGTTGTGAGCAGTTCTTGACATAAGCAACTCGTGCCAAGCTTTACCTACTGTGAAAATGATAATACGTTAATGTTTTGATGGGAATAGCCCCTGTCCATCTCCAATGATGGAAACATTTCTTGTAAATATTTGGTACAAAATATTTTTAATGCTTCTTTCTTTCTTTCTTTCTTTTTTAATCCTTGTATGAGCTTAATATGGTACAAGCAAAACGCTGCGTTTCTTCGTTATTTTTCACTAACTATAAAAGAGTTGATCTTCGTCTTCTTCAATACAGAAAACTAGTCACACTTTTTGGAACAGATTTTTTTTCCGCAATTTTTCGTTCAGTAACAATTTTATCAACAAGATCTTCCAAGGAAGGATCCTATCTGTATTAAATTAAGAAGGTTTTATGTTATTAATATGTACAATCTGAATGAAATTTTTTTTCCACAAATCCATGACCCACTAAGAACAGCGAAAGGGAAAAGCAAAAGGTCATTTCATTCTTTAATGGTTCACTTTCCCAAAAAGTTACTTAAACACCTTCTTGAAGAAGTTTGCAGGATAGTACAACCATGTAATAGTGGATATTACAATACAAGTTTTATGATTTCCATATACAAGTTTGACATTGATGTATTCTTACAACGTTGTACTATAGCAAAACCCATTTAGATAATGTTGTAAAACACTACATCTGAAAAGTTGATACAAAGATAAAGTAGTTTTTTTTAATAATTGTTTATCCTTATCTATTCACCCCAGAGAGATAGCTAAATCCCAAGCGCCCCAACAAATTTGAAAAGTATTAGATACCTCCCTAAAATTGTCGAAAGCCTCCTAAAAATATCACAAAACTCTTGTGAACATATAAAAAAACTCTTGTATAGAATTTATATACAATTTTTATTTTCGAAAGCAAGGGTTATGTCAAATTAATTTTATGGAAATGTGTTTGGTACAAATAAGTCTTATTGTTAAAGTAGTTTTTGGACAAGCCTAAAAACTATTGTAAATTAGAGATCAACTAAAGTCAATTTCAAAGTTTTCTATAGCTTTTAATCTGAAAATAATTTTTAAATATTATATCAAGCACATTTTCAAATATTAAGAATACTTGGGCATAAGTCAAAATTTTGAATCATTTTTTAGTTTTTGAAAATTATTTTTTAATTACAAATCAAACAAGCATAAAAAAATCATCCAAACCAACATGGAGTATCCATTTAAAGTTAGTATTAATGTGCTAATATTTTGTCCAACAACGGGGAATATGTATGGAATAGAAAGTGATCTATAGTTTCTTCCTTCTTTTTAAATATATTATAACATTTTGATAATCATTTTTAAAAAGAGTAAACGACATTTTCTCACCCAAGGTTTGACCTAATGACTTTTTTCAACCGAAAAGTTTCAAAACGACACTTTCCTATTTATCATTAAAATCTATTAGTAAAATCCATTAATTAACATGGTATAAATATTGCAAAGATAAAAATACCTTTCTCACTTCTTGTCTTTTGCTAATCCTCTCTATCTTAACATCATTTCATCCTCCCGCTAAAACCCCACAAATTAACCATTGACGTCTTTACAATTTTCCCAATTTTGTTCCCGTGAATGAACTCTAATTCACCAAAACTTCTTTTCCCCCACTGTTGGTGTCTATAACCTACCTTGCCACAACTCCTTTTGACCCAAGTGTTGGACATAGCCCGACAACGACTTCAAATAGCAAGAATTGAAATTTCTTCGCCAAAAACCTTCTGATTTGTAGGCTTTCCTCGTCTAAGATCATCATTATCCAAACAAGGGAGATCATCAAGAATCACATCTGATGCTACCATCATCTCTAGTGAACAAGCCAGTGGCATCCCCAAAGACTCGTTTCCTCCAACCAACTCGCACGAAGCAATGCATAGAGTTGGAGTGAAACATTTCCCACAAGCTTGAAGAGTGTACCTCATTGCCTCGTGAAATATCAGGGGTGTATTTTGTGACGAAAACACTGCTTCATCTAGTGCCTTGTTGATTTGGTTTAACTTCGTGGCCCTGTATTCTACAAAGTTAAATTCGACTGAAAGGTTTTGCTGGGAGTTTGCCATCAGATTCTGATGGCCTGAAAATGGTGTGATGGGGGTAGATTTGGTGCAATTGGGGGTGGAGAATTTGATTGAATTGCACCTGGCTGAGTGCTATTCTAGCCAAATCGCACCCAGCCAAAGGGTGGAGGATTTTAAGGTTTTACCATTTTTTCTTTCTTAAATTAAATTTTAACCATGGATGATAGGGGTGTGTAAAAGAACCGATGGGCACCTCGGTTTCAGTTCTAGTTCCTACCCGAAATCGACTCTCATAGGGTAGGTTTTGGTTATAGAAATCAGAAACTAGTATTGTGCGGGTCTGAGACTAAATGAATGTTAGAAAATTATAGGGACCATTGTTAAATTTTACGATTCAATTAAAGTTTTACCTAATTTCTTCCTAAATTTTGTCTTGTTTTTTCTTTTGTTTTTATTCACAGCTGAATTTAATTGATGTCCTTACCTTGTATTAAAATTAATTCATCACAAATAACCTTTATTTCTTAATAAAAACAACTTTATTTTTCTATTCATTTTCTTCTCACCTATATTGAACACAGCAACAAAAACCAATTTTTTTTAATAAAAATAACTCTATTTTTTCCTTTCATTTTCTTCTCATTGATATTGAACACACACACACACACAAAAAAAATTCAAATCCAACAAATTCCGCCATTTAACATTAACATTATCTGAAACCCAAATTTTCATTATTCATACAAAAAATCAATTTGACAAAAAAAAAAAATCTTCATTATTCATACAAAATATCAACAAAGCATTAAAAAAAAAAAAAAATCAACTTGGCTAGACTTTCAAATTCTTCCACCTTTTTTTTAAAATTCGGCACAAATCCTCTATTAATAAATGCAAATAGGAGAAGGAGAAGGAGAATTTAAGCGAAGAAAAGAGATCTACAATAGGGCGCTCTTCGTTTTCCCTTGGCTAGGGTTTTGTGGGGGGAAGAACAAGATAAGATAAGAGAGGAGAGAACTTGGCTTGTTTTGTTCGAAGATGATGGGAACAGAGAGATGGACGTAACTTTTAGGGCTACCTTGACTAGGATTTTGTGTGGAGAAGAAGAAGATAAGAGAAGAAAGGAGAGAACTTGGCTTATTTTGTTTGCAAGCAGTGCTCAGAGTTTTAGCTTATAAAAAAGCTTTTTCAAAGTGATTGGCATATGAGTTAAATTCAATGGTCAAAATTCGTTGTAAGATGAGGGTGTATTTGTAGCTTTTTAAGGGTTTATTTGTCATTTTTTTAAACAAATAGGGAATTTTATCAGGAACTCGGAACCGGAACCTGTTTTACAGGTTTCAAATCTGATTCCATTTTTTCGGAACTGGCCAATTTCGGTTCCTTCAAAAAAGGGTGGGTACCGAAACCCGCCCACTCCTAGTGGGTTGATGGGAGAGCGTTGTTTTGAACTTTTTCAGGTAGGAAAGTGTATTTAGGTCAAACCTTGATGTTGTTTACTTTTTTTTTTAAATATTAAATAATTTCCTAAAGAGATGACAGAAAGAAAGTTCAATCCAATCTTCATAACTATAGACTAAAGAATTATATTGTTTTAATGAGACAAATATTGTAACTATAGAAGCTATTATCCTTTGAAATTCAAAGTTGGACCACAAATAGGACTATAAAAGAATCAAGTCGAGTCGAGTTTTGTCCTAAATGAGCCTCACTTGGTGAACATTTTGGTGAGTTTGAGTCGAGTCTCGAGCTTGACGAGCCAGGGAAAATGGGCTCGAGACTCGACTCGTTTTTAACAACAAGTTGGGCTCACCTAGCTTGTGTTGAAAATCAAGCTATGGCTCGAAATTTCAATACCTAAACATAGAGTGTCAAGGACCGTCCCAAGTAGCCTAGGCTGGGCCCTTTTAGGATTGGTCCCTTTGAAACCAGTCACTTATGGGCCGGGATCAGTCCTAGGCCCAGACAATTTCAAGACCCCAACCAGTCCCTAGGACGAGTCCGGTGCCCAATAGGATTAGTCCTATTGGCCTACAAAATTTTATTTTCCCCTCGTCTTTTTTTTATATTTTTAGGCGAAATGAAATCATGTAGGGAGTTTAGTAAGTTTTCAGGGTAGATTATGTTTTTAAAAGTTTATTTAACTTAAAAAATAATAAAATAAAATAATAAATGGTTAATTTTAACATAAAAATATATTCACACAATCACACATTCATGCTTCACAAATAAACATTAAATAATATTTTATTAAATTATTCATCTTCATCGTCAACAATATTTAAATCATTAAATCTGTGCTCCTAAAGAGTTCGATAGTTTGGGATCTTCAGGTTGTTGTTGTAGTCTTCTCTCTACATGAGTCCACTCTAGGGAGGGGCTGGTGGTTCCGGGTACCCTGCACTTTTCCAGGGAACCGGAACCGAACCGCACAGTACAGGTTCCCAAAAAAAGGAACCGGAACCGGAACCGCACAGTACTGGTCTTCAATTCAAGGGACCGAACCTAAAATGCAGGTTCCGGTTCCTTTCCAGGGTATCCTGTAAAAAATCAATTACCCCCCTATTAGTTTAAAAAATAACAAAAACACCTTATAAGTTTACAAATACAACCCCTACAAATTTCATTATTCCTTTGTGTCCATGTAACTCATAACCTGTATCTCTAAACACACCTTGAATTCAATCATTCATCAACAATTCACATAATATTCGTCATCAAAACCAAAACACAAACAATATCATCCAATCACATAAAATACTTCACCAAATCATTTAATAACAACAACATTATTAATACTATTACTACATTGCCATTTGCCAGGGTTCTATTTGATAGTTTAATAATTAATTAATGTTTTAAATTATTAATTGATGTTTAATTGGTTATTGGGTATTTATAATAACCAAATATAATTTAGTAAATTTTATATTAGAAACAAAGTAATGTTATAATTAATAAGTGGATCACTACAATGTAAATTGTATGTTATATTAATTAATGATCATACTACATGTAACATGGTAAATTTTAATTAATTAATAATTATTATTTTAAAAAAAAAAAAAATTAATTATAATGTAAATTATAATTAATTAAATGTTAATCATCTTATTAAGTATATAATATTGTTATAATAGAATGATAATAATTAATAATTCTACAATAAATTTATAATATAAGTATAATAATAAATTATAATAATTCGATTAAATATTTACAAATTATAAATTACTAATGTTTATAATATAATGTCATAATCAATTAAGTATCATTTAATTATGTAATGTTATTTATTATAATGATCATACGATAATAGTATAATGTAATGTTATAATGATTAAGTAATCATACTACAAATCTATAATTTAATATTTATAATTAATTAATTTCAAATCATTTAATAATATTAAACTAATGTTTAATGGAATTTTTAAATTGATTAAGTAATCATATTACAAAATATATAAGTAATGTTATAATTAATTAAATTTTTAATCGTTTAATTAAGTAATGTAAAGTATAGTAGATTACTATGTTTATTATATAATGTTAAAATTCATAACTAATTAAGTAATTATTAATCATTTAACTATATAATGTTATAATAAGTAAGTGATCATAATATAATGGAATATAATAATATTATAATTTAATTGAGTATTATTACTATAATGTAATGCTTAATTATGTTTTATAAGGTATGTTATAATTAATTAAATTTCTTATCATTTAATTAAGTGTGTATCATGTTATGTAGTAAATTAGTAATTACTAATGTTAAAATATAATATCATAACTCATAATCAATTAAGTAATTATTTAATTAATAATGTTATATTATTATATATCATACTATAATATTATAATGTAATGTTATAATAATTAAGTAATCAACTACAAATCTATATTTAATATTATAATTAATTAAATTTCAAATCATTAATTAATATACTAATGTTTAATATGGAATGTTATAATTGATTAAGTAATCATATTACAAATATATAAAGTAATGTTTAATTAATTAAATTTTTAATCGTTTAATTAAGTAATGTAAGTATAGTAATTACTAATGTTTATAATGTAATGTTATAATTCATACTAATTAAGTAATTATGTAATCTTTAACTATATAATGTTATAATTAAAGTAAGTCATATAATATAATGTAATATTATAATATTTATTTATTGAGTAATTATTTAACTATAATGTAATGCTTAATTAATGTTTATAATGAATGTTTATAAGATAATGTTATAATTAATTAAATTTTTTATCATTCAATTAAGTATTGTGCTAATGTTTATATAGTAAATTAGTAATTACAATGTTTAAAATATAATATCATAACTCATAATCAATTAAGTAATTATTTAATTATGTAATGTTATATTACTTATATGATCATACTATAAGAGTATAATGTAATGTTTAAATGAATTAAATATTATACTAAATCTATAATTTAATATTTAATTAATTAAATTTCAAATCATTTGATTATATAACTAATGTTTATATAGATGTTATAATGTATTAAGTAATTATATTATAAATATATAAGGTAATGTTTAATTAATTAAATTTTTAATCGTTTAATTAAGTAATGTAATAATATAGTAAATTAGTAATTACTAATGTTATAATGTAATTTTATAATTCATAACTAATTATGTAATTATGTAATCATTTAACTATGTAATGCTATAATTAATTAAGTGATCATAATATATAATGTAATATAATAATATTAATTTTAATTGAGTAATTATTTAACTATAATGTAATGTTTAATTAATGTTTAATGAAATGTTTATAAGGTAATGTTATAATTAATTAAATTTCTTATCATTCAATTAGTATTTGTGCTAATTTTTTGTAGCAATTAGTAATTACTAATGTTTAAAACATAATAATCATAACTCATAATCAATTAAGTAATTATTTAATTATGTAATGTTATAATTATTAATAATCCTACTATAATGTAATGTGTATATGAATTAACTATTAAATAATCATAATATAAATTTTTAATGTATTATAATAATTAAATGATTTCAATCATTTAATTAAGTTTGTACTAATGTTTATATAAGTCTTAATTAAGTAGTAATCAATTAATGTAATGCTATAATTAATTATACTATAAATCATTAAGTAGTTATAAAATTATAATTTTAGTTATCATTAACTATAATGTATGTTATAATGTATTGGTTATATTATTTAACTTAATAAATTTATTAATGTTTATCAATTTATCATATATAATTAATTAATTACTAACTTATTATAGATATCTTAGAACGGTGATAATTGAAGTAAATAACTAAATATATTATTACTCAATCAAATATACTATTTTATTCAAAAATAATTCTTTTAATAACATTAAAAATGTAAAACACTTTTAATTGGATCATAATTCCAATTATTCACTTAATTGATCAAAACTTTAATATTAATATATTATAATATATTAAAGCTTTTAATATGGTGTAATTTATATGTAATAAGTATAATTGTATTCGTATATTTATTTAATTAGGTTATTCTAAAAATTTAATATTTTCTATTTTAATTTTTTTTATATGTAAAATAATAGAAACTCCCCCATTATTTACATTTCACAAATATTTCATTATAGTCCAGGTTCCAAAATAGGTTCTAAACAGGTTCCAAAAACAGGTTCCAATATAGGTTCCAAAACAGGTTCCAAACAGGTTCCAAAAAAGGTTCCAAACAGGTTCCAAAACAGGTTCCAAACAGGTTCCCAAACAGGTTCCAAAACAGGTTCCAAATAGGTTCCAAAACAGGTTCCAAACAGGGTACCCCCTACAGGTTCCAAACAGGGTACCCTTTTTACAGGTTCCGGTTCCGGTTCCGGTTCCTTCGGGGGTAAGAACCAGAACCGGAACCGCACAGTAACGGTTCCAAAAAATTGGAACCGGAACCTACCCGCACAGTGCAGGTTCTGGGTAGGTTCCGGTTCCGGTTCCGGTTCCGGTTCTTACCCCCGGTTCCGGTTCTACCCGCTACCCGTGCTCACCCCTAGTCCAATCCCATAAACATGTTATCACTTCAATCATCTCATCGATTAAAGAGCATCTTCTGTCTTCAATAATCCGGCCACTCGTTGAAAATGCAGACTTGAATGCAATTGTAGAAACCGGCATAGATAAAATTTCACGTGCCATTTGAGCTACAATGGGGAATCGACTTTGATGTTGGTTCCACCATTCAAAGTCGATTCCCCATTGAAGCAAATCCATTGCACGTTTCTCCTTCTTCGTCATGTAGGACAGGTCCATTTGTAGGTAGCGATTCAGCTGATTTGGTCCATGTATGTATGAGCTGGAGCTGCTACTTCTGGCATGTTCCATATACGTCCACATGCTCGATCCTTGATGGAGGTCTTCATTAAGGTCCTAATTATCTCTCCTAGACCTTCTACTTCCACTTCTATTGTACTTGTTCTGATATAAAGAAAAAAAAAGCTTTCCAATTTTTGCTTAAAGTCAGTCAAATAAGACGTATAATCATATCCTAAATGCTGGCATATCTCAGTAATTATACAGTTAACCACGTGTAATTTAAACCTAGGATCTACAACAAGGCATAATCCATATAAGAATGGAATATCTAACCAATATTTCTCGTATTTTTCTTCCATCTTTAAAACAATTTCCATTAAAACATCATTATATTTATATTTAGCAAAAGTTTTAGAAATTTGAAATAAAATATCTAAGGCAAAATTAGTAGTCGGATAATAAATACCACATAATGTATTAGTGGAATTATAAAAAATTTTAAGAAATGAATAAAAAAGTTCACAAACCGCCCAATCATCATAGTTGACAACTTCCTCTGGATGGTTCTTTCGGTTGACGAAATATGTAATTTGTCTTGCGGTTGACAAAGCTTTTTCCAACTCAAGTAGGTGGAGTTCCAATGGATAGGCATGTCTGTACATAACTTCAAAGGTCGAATCGGTGGGTCTTCTTGCCTACAATATTTGACGTACTCCTGCCATCTTTTATTGTTACTGTCGACGATAAATCCGATAGTCGTGCGCACCCTCTCTATCTTTTAATGTATAGCATCTAAACCTACTTTAACAATCAAATTGATGATGTGGCAAGCACATCTCTGGTGAAAAGATTTGCTTTCACCAAGCGGATCCAATATCTTTTTAAATAAAGAGATTGTCGCGGTGTTAGCAACTGCATTATCAAACGTTTGAGCTACAACTCTATCAGTTAATACATATTCTTACAAAACTTCAAGAATTATAAAATAAATAGTGTCAACACTGTGTTTTTCATATAATGGTTTAAAACCCATCAATTTTTTTTGTAAACCCCAATTATGATCCAAGAAATATATTGTGACAGTTAAAAAAACTGTTTGTGATCTACAAACCCATATGTCTTATGTAAGTGCAATAGATATATTCCTAAAATTTTGAAATTTATTTTTAAGTTTATTATTTATTTTGTTATAAAATTTTAGTATATCTCTCCTACTTGAACTTCTACTAACAGGGGTATATACTGGACAAAATGCAGTTTTAATCACTAGAAATCACTTTAGTGAGCACTATTGCACTTATCAGCCCTTCCTTTTCCAAACTCCCAACATCCTGACCTTCAATTGTTTGCCAATCATCATCCCAATTTGAGGGTTTTCGATGAATAAGGAAATTGGTAACCCAGCCTAATGAAGGCCCTGAGTCCCAGTTGAACTAGTTCAACTAGCTAGGTCAGGCCAAGTTTTAAAACATTGGAGTCACAAATTTGGTAGATGGCGTCAAGGTGGTTTGAACTAGGAGTGAGCGGTTCTAAGTATCTTGCAATTTTTTGAGGGACTGGAACTAGTCGATTCCCAACAAAAGAAACCGGAACTGATCAGTTCTGGTTCTTAGATTCCTAGAAGCAGAACTTGAAATGCATGTTGCAGTTCCTTACCCGGCTACCTTGTAAAAAGTTAATTATCTCCTTATTAATTTAGAAAATGACAAATACACCTTAAAATTTTACAAATACGCCCCTAACAAATTAAAAAACGTGCATTTAATAGTTTACAACTTTTCATCAATCATTCATTTTTGTTCAATGCGACTCACATATCCTCTAATCTCTAGGCAACACTTGAATTCAATCAATTTATCATAATTCACACAAAATTTCTCAATCAAAACCAAAACACAAATGATTAATTGTGACAAAAGAATCAAATTAAATATTAATATAAATATGATTTATGTATCTTTAATTAAATAATTAATATGACTCTAAGTTTGTTTTATATCATTAATTTAAGTTTGATTACAAAACACTTGTCTTTTTTAATATACCATGAGTTGTCATACTATAATGTTATAACTAATTAAATATTTAGTCATTTAATTTAACTAATGTATTGATATTTATCATTTTATCATATGTAATTACTAATTTACTATAGATATACTTAAAACTTGATAATTGAAGACTTGAAGTAAATATTATTCAATCAAATATACTATTTTATTCAAAAATAATACTTTTAATAACATTAAAACACTTTTAAATATTGGATCCTAATTCCAATTATATACTTAATTAATTAATTAATCAAAACTTAAATATTATAAAAATATAGTGCGTTTGTTTTAGTATTTTGAGTAATATTTTTGAAATATTATTGGTAGGCAGAGTTGGGTGATTATTAAGAGAGAGAATTTAAAAATTAACAAAAAAACCCCATAAGTCTGCTAATTTAACTAAACATCCTAATATATAAATTTTTTGTAAAATGACAAAAACACCCCCATCCACCCATAGTTGTAAGATTCTAGTCACCACCATTGGAATCTGGCATTACGTCGCACGACCTACCAGATCTGGCTAGTCATGCGTCGATATGACCTTTTTTGATTAGATCCACCACAGATCTACAGTGGATATGGCCGGAAAAGGCCAAATCAGCGCATTATCAGCCATTTTCAATCGATAATGCGCTGTTGTGACAGATTTCGATCACCATCGACTGTGGTTGCCAGAATCTAACAATTATGGGCTGGTGGAGGTGTTTTTGTCACTTTATAAATTTTTTGTTGGGGTGTTTTTTTTAATTAACAAACCTAGGGGTTTTAAAAAGTTTTTTAATTTAGGATATGATTTTGAAAATAAGATACAAACATATATTTGGAATTGGAATAGAGACAAGATAGTGACGAAATAATGAAACAAACGCAATTTATAATTTAATGTAATCTACCAACCAAGTGGGGCCTCCACCCACTTCTTCGCCACGTCACCTAACTCACTAATCTGTGTCTTCATCTCATTTTATATTTTTTAACTTTTATATCTAAAATTACAATAGACCCCCCAATGTTTATTGATATTCTTTTTAGTCCTGGTTCCAAGACAGGTTCCATTCCGGGCACTCGAAGCGGTTCCCATTATAGTTTTCGGGTCCAGTTCCAAAAAATTAGAACCAGAACCTACCGAACAGTGTCAATTCCACGTAGGTTTCGGTTTCGGTTTCAGTTTCGATTCTACACGTCGGTTCCAGTTCTAACTGCTACCATATTCACCCCTAGTTTGAAACTAGAAAGTCAGTGAAGGGAGCAAACATTCTTGATTACCAGGCTAACCTCTTGGGGATAAAATAAGGGTTACATAACATCAAATCTTATGAAAATGTGTTTGGTAGAAATAAGTCGAATTGTTTTTTTTTTAAACAATTTTTGTATACGATCCTTAAAAAGTTTAAATTAGAAGATGATTAAAAGTTGACTTCCTAGTTTTCTATAGTTTTCAAATATTATATCGAACACATTTTTAAATAGTAAAAATACTAAGGATTTGTTGGATTGAGGGATTTTAAAATCCATGGTTTTTGTACAATCCATGGATTCAAAATCCATGTATTTAATAAATTCTATTGTTTGGTTTAAATATAAAATATCCATGGATTGTTGATTCAAATTTCCATGCACTCATGTTTGGTTAAGTGAATACAATCCATAAATTAGATAAATAATTTCCAACTTTACCCTCAATATCCAAAACCAACAAAAATTCAATTTTCATTTAATTAAATACAAGTTAAATTATATTTGATAGAGAAGTCCAATTATAATAAATGATTTTTTGTGATTTGGTAAAAAAAAAAAAAAAAAAATTATAGGTTAATATAATATGGTATCAACTATCTTAATTTATGATAACTTCAATAGTTGAACAATTTCATATTAAAACATATAACATGACCATACATAAATACAAAATTAGTGTCAATATAATGGACTAATAACATCTCCAAAAACATATGAAACTTTTCATCATAGCATATTAGAGTTTGTCCCCAATCTATATATGTGGGACCCCTTACTTTGCAAAATGACACACACACACACACACACACACACACACACACACACATATATATATAAACTTTTTGCAAATAAAAAATAATTAATTAAATGAACGGAAACTCACTGGTAGATTATTTCTTTAGTATGCTTTGAAGATGCTGATGATGTAAAAGTGAAGAGCGCAAAAAGAGTGAACGATAAATATATTTCTTTTAATATAGGGTAAAGGATAATTACTGGGGATATTAGATTATTAAAAGGGTAGTATTGGAAAATTAAAATATTATCAAAATCCCCCATTTTATTAAAACTGATGGATTTGGCAAAATCCCATCTACCAGGTGGGATTTAAAAAAAAAAAAATAAAGGATTTTGGAGGGTGGTGGATTTTCCAAAACCCATGGTTTTCAACATTTTTTTTTTTTTTTTTGTTTAAAACCAAATGAAGTATTTTACCAAATCCATGGATTTAACGAAATTATTAATTTAGAATCCCTCAATCCAGACGAGACCTAAGATATAACTCAAAATTTTGAATCATATTTTAGTTTTTGAAGATAATTTTTGAATCACAAATCAAATTGACATAAAAATTCATCCAAACCAATATTTCACATTTAAAGTGAGTTCACGACTTTTTTCCACTCAAATAATGACTTAATGACATTTTCCCACCCACGGACTTTTAAAATACCATTTTACTACCCAAATTTATATTCTGGCAGTGAACAAAGATCAAACTCGATTCATGCTGATGAGGCTTTTGAAGAGGGGAGGCCGATGAGTCCTTTGGTGGTGAAATGTTGGATTTTTGTGCTTGGGATTGATTAGAACTTGACTTGGGAGGGGCAACTATACAAACCCTAATCGCTTGATTGTTGGTGATTAGCAAGGTTAGTGAAAGTAGGGTTTGAGGAGTTCTGGTGAGTGATGATCAGGGAAGAAAATGGTGGTCGTTTGGGCTCGCAACGATACCGGAATCAGAAACAGAATATAAATTTAGATAATAGAGTGGTATTTTAAAAGTCTGTGGGTGAGAAAGTGTTATTAAGCTATTAGTTGGGAGGGAACAAGTCGTTTACTCATTTAAAGTTTGTATTAATGGGCCAATATTTTGTCTAACAATGGGGAATATGTATGGATTAGAAAATCTATAATTTCTTCATTCTTTTTAAATATATTATTTATTATAATTATATTAAAAAGGAATTGTTTTTGAAAAGATTATATTTTCTTAATTATGGGTCAACGTTCCTGTAAACAGTTTTGATGGGTATAAATTTGGAAAATAATTATAAACCATTTCAGAATTCACTATTGTTGATGCGGTTTTTCGCACCAACGAGATGTACGCAAGCCTTCAAAAAGTTTGCATAAAGGGTCTATGATAGACCGTGAAATAGCAAGTGTGATGTTGAACTCGTGGGTTCAATGAGGTTTATAAGTAGACTCAATGAAATGCTAAACAGTAAATGCGTAAAAATAAATAGATAAGAGCAACTTTTAAAGTGGTTTAGATACACGGAACAATTCATACGTCTACTGTTATTTTATTGATGTGTTTACAAGGAGAATTTGCTCTAGATAAACTATTGTTGTAATGCTCTTATGGTTAAAGAGATTTTGTATATCCCTAGTTTGACGTGAGAACCCTCTATTTATAGTATTCTGAGAGTGATCTTAGATGCGAAGTAACCTTCATGCATCTCAACCTATGGCCAAAATGAGGTGTGAAATAACGTTCATGCATCGCAACACATGGCCAGAATGACATCATAGCTTGAAATCTTATTGGTGAAGTAATCTTTTGGAAGTTTACACATGAAGAGATGACAACCATGGGTGTGTTTGTTTTATTATTTTTGATAGGATTTTAGGAATAATATTAATTGGGTAGTTGGATAGGGGAGTATTACTGGGTAAAATTTAAAAATTTATAAAAAAACCCACCTAGGTTTTCTAATTTACTAAACACCCCAATATATAAAAATATTGTAAAATGACAAAAACACCCCCACTACCTGCAGTGCTAGATTCTGGCCACCGCTGTTGGAATTTGGCCAAAAAATTGCGTAACAACACATACTGGCCAGATCTGGTGGGTATAGCGTCGATATGGCCTTTTTCGGCCAGATCTACGGTCAGATGTGGTTGTCGACAACTAGAAAAGGCCAAAGAAGTCCATCTTTGAGATATGACCGTCATTGTCGGTCAACGATAGCCAAGATTTGGCCGTCATTGACCATTAACGACGGCCATTTCTTTGGCCATCATTGATGTGGATTTGGCCGGAAAATGACAGATCGGTGAATTACCGGCCAATTCCGATCGGTAATTCAATGTTGTGGCAGATTCCGACTACCACCGATGGTGGTTGTCGAAATCTGACAAGTATGGGTCGATGGGAGTGTTTTTGTTAATTTTTAAACTTTTTTTCTGGAGGTATTTAATAAAATTAATAAACGCACCCCATAACATTTTGATAATCCTTTTCAAAAAATATTAAAAATCCTTTGCTAGAGAGATGACAGAAAAAAAGTTCAATTCAATCTTTATAACCATAGGCTAAAGAATTATTTTCTTTTCAAAATAATTATCCATTAATAAATCACTTGAATATATGATCGAAGATAGTGAGATAAAACTTGTAACTACAGGAGCTATTATGCTGTAATGAAATTCAAAGTTGGGTCGCAAATATTTATAAGTTAAATATATATTTTTTTAAATTAAAAAGTTTCTATGTAATTATTATGTCCAATCTTCAAAATCTGAATGAAATTTTTTTTTCCACGAATCCATGACCCACCAACATCTGGGAAAGGAAAAGCAGATCATTTCAATATTTAATGGTCCACTTTCCCAAAAGTGACTTAACAACTTCTTGAAGAAGTTTGAAGGATCGCGACATCTTTCTTTTTGATATGTATATATATAATATAGTTACGTGGGGATATCAGACTGAAGCAAACAAGACTGCCAAGCCTTTGAAATCCCTTGTAAGTGAGACGAATTCTTAATTTCTTACGTTGACTAGTTCAAGCGACTGTTTATTTCTATTAGGGTCGTAATGGTTGCAAGCCATTATGTTTATTGGTTGGATATATAATTGTTAGTACAAGTTAGAGAAACATTTCTTGAGTTTTTTTTTTTTTTTTTTTTTTTTTGTTATCATTATTTTCAGAGGTTTTGGTTATTCAATATTTTGTTGGTTTTGCAAAAATTGATTGTTAATTGGCAGAGTGGTTTATCGTAAAGTTCCGTTGTTAATGATTCATTCTAACAGGGTTTAGACTGTTGCTTTATCTTTATGGCTTATATTCCACCACACAGCGACACTCAAAGGATTCAAACCGTCCAACTCCAACTCCAACTCCAATTCCAGAGCTGCTTGCTCCACAATTCAAGAGAGATTTGAACTTGAGATCATCTCAGCATGATGTAGACAGTGTTTGAATATTATCAATCCAACCCATGTGTATACAAATGGTTCATTGTTGGTTTGGATGATAATGACCAATTTCCTTCATTTGTCCACCTTGAGCGGATTTCAGAACCCATTGAGCGGACTCTAGAGAAAAGTCCCTAGTTTTAGTGAACGATCATGTAGATAAAGTGTGTTATGCACTGTTTAGAATTATCTTAATGTATTATATTTTTTTGTTTGAATTTATTCTAGTGTTTAAGTAGTAGTATTGATCGTTTTCTTTCTTGGTCGTAGGTAATGATGAAGTGGAGGAATATATCAAGACGACCTGGGAATTTGTTGCTAAAAATGCATGGCCAGATATATTGACTTGTTTTAACAATCTGAGGACCAGAATGGATTGCAAAGACTGGAGAAAGTAAAGCCAATATTGGTCGCTAGATTTGGCAAAATTCGTTTTTGTGGTAAAGTATGTTTTGCTTTATCGGCTTGGAGTTTTAATAATACCTCCTTGATTTCTTTCTTATCAATGTTACATAAGCCAAAATGATTGAAATCTTATAGAATCTTATGGTCAATTAAGAATTACTAGTTAAATAAAGGGAAATTATGAGGTTTCCCCTTCCTTTCCCAGTGAAGGGATAAGAGTGAATTAAATCTCTGAATCGAAACTCGGGCTAATATTTCTTAAAAAGCCAAAGTAAAGAAAATTAAAACAATGATTATCACACATGCTATCTCTTGGCCTTGAATTGGCTGCCTTTTTTTGTATGATTTACTATTTCACTCAAACCCTTCCTTTGACTTCCATTATCCTTTGTTAAGACGGAAACACTTTGCAAAAGCATTATCTACTAATAGTTATGTCATGTTTGCAGCTCAATTAGTTTGTAATGTAAACAAACATATGTAAGTACTAATAGTTGGTGACCAAAAAAAAAAATTGGCTAAAGCCGCCATTATAACATTAATCTTTGTGATGCAGGTGCTATCCTGTGAACATAGAAAAGGTCGAAAAATATCCAGTCACTGAAACCACTTTGGAACCATTGAGGAGAAGATTTTATACAAATGTTCCTACGTCTTATATGGACAACATTATAAGTGGAGTTGTTCCAAAAATTGGATTTGATTTTGAGACAGATAAGGATGTATACCAGATCACGGTAATTGTTCTTCTAAACACCTGTCTATTAAAATCATGTTAATTGTACTTCAGATAATATAGCTATTGACTTCAATTTCATTGTCTAGGTGACTGACAGCATGCGACCATTCTCAATCGTTAGTTGCAAATGCAGAGTGAAAGAAGATAAATCGCTTGACCTCTATAAGGCAAGTTTTCTGTTATATGTGTAAATAGGATGATGGAGGTCGATACTTCAATTTGATAATCATGATTCTTAAACATTCAGAGTTAGTTGCTTTAGAAAAGTCAATGAAACAAGGCTTTTGCTAAAGTTAATTATACCAGGAATTGTAGAGGTAAACAAAGCTGTCAACGGCACCTATATCTATGTTTTTGAATAAAAAGAAAATGGATTGAACTGAGTTTGTGAGATGAATTTTGATGTAAAAAGTGATGGAACTACTATAATATAAGCAAGAAAAGTTGAAGAAACAGGATAAGGATAGAATCTGATTAAGACCATTTTAGAAGTCTTCCCAGAAACATTTAAATGGAATTCACCATTAAAAGAAGAAGAAAAAAGAAATAGTTTTCAACTCTTTTGAATTGTTTGTAAAGGACTTGCTTATACAAGATTAAGAAGTCCTGATATAAACCAAACAAATAACCCTTAGATAAGTATCTAATAAACCCAAGTATATATATAGTTACTGGTGTACTGATCCTGAGTGTTAAATTGCAAAAACATTGCTGATTATGAACCAACTTGAATATGCCCTTCTCGAAGAGTGCCTTTTGTTTCAGGGGATTTGGATCTGGGTAATATATCAGGGACATAAAGAAATATTAAGTACCTCATTGGATTCATTTGTTTATTTATATTTTGAATTGCCAGGATTTTATATTCACTTTAAATTTATCTTTATTTTGTATGTAAAGCCTCATGCTCAATTGGAGATATTTTTCTTGTAGGTTGAAATAAACCATACTCGTCGAATGGCCATAGACACATCATGCGTGGATAAGAATTTAGACCTGAGGCTGACGCTATGGACCAAGAGTATTGGCAATGACTTTACTGTAAGTTAATGTGCAACCCTACCCATTAGATGCTTTAGGTAGAATAATATAGCATAACTTTGTTTCTATTTTCTGTCTTTCTTTTAATCATGTTAATTTTATCTTTGTTGTTACTAATCATAGTATTTATTCATTTCAAACAAAGAAAAAAACAACTTTAAAGCAGTAGAAGGAAATCTTCATTCTATAACTTGATTTTATCTGGACAAAGTCTATTTTCTAAGGGATGAAGAAAGAAGAAATACAAGACAAAGCTCAAAGAGTTAAACATACAGTTAAATATATAATAACTTTTTACTGAGGATTAGAATCTATGAGAGTTTTCTCTCCAGACAGCATGAACGTTAACAAGTGACTGAAGTAAAAAAACAACATCATCAGAATCAAAATTTTAATTGCCAAGTTGTAGACTTAAAAAATTGTAATGCTTTTGCTTTGCACAATATATTTGATTTTTTTTTTTTTTTTTGTGGGAGTTTGTTTTTTGAGAGAAGTAATTATCTAAAGAGCAATGCTATAGTTACCTAAGAATGCGTATCAAATTTATGCACCGAATGATGTGGTACCATCCTGTTTTCTTAAAAAAAGAAATTTATAATTAATCGACAGTAAGGATGACGTCACGTTATTCGGTGCATGAATTCGGTGCGTATTCTTCGGTTACTGTATTATTTTTCTTATGTATAACCAAAAAGAACAGTGGTTTAACATGCATCTATCGAATGTTTTAGTTTATAGCTGTTTCAGTTATCCTTGAGAATGATATCTATAATCAAACTGATTATATGCGTTCTTCTAGGATGAAGAAATTCAGAGCCTTAGAAACCTGATTAGTTCAGCTATTTTAGATCCTGGAGTGAAGGGTGGTTTGAGATGGCCTCTACGGAAGTCAAACTCGGGGGATCAGTACTGTGTTACTGGGGTTTGGCACCTAGAAGTTAAGTTGTATGAAACCTCATCACTGAGGCTCAAGGTAAGACATGCTGATCGGTTTAGATTTGAGTCTTCTACTGGGGAGTCTTCAATTGAGATTATTCTGAAGTTCAAGCGATTAGCTTCAGACATACTGGTAATTGTTATTTATTGCATTCGACTTGTTCACTTGACCTTCTCTTTTTGAAATTATTGCCATTCAGAAATTTATCATTGAAGTGATTGTTTTCCAAATATTGTTTCTAATTTCACCGTTGAGTTGTAAAACAATTTCACTATAAAAAATTTAAACGAAATGCAAAATTTTTCCAAAAGTTTTATGAACAATTTCAACATAGAAGATCATAATGAAAATATTTTGAGTTTTAGCTGTGTTTAAGTTTAATGATTTTTTTGCAATGAATCATATGAAGTAAGCAATTGCTTCTGTATTTTTTTTTTTTTTTTCATATTTCTGCACTTATTATTATCTTATTTTCTCAGAACACGGAAGATCTTACATGGGTTTATTGTTTCTTTTTTCACAATTTTCAGGAACAGAAGGTGGATGCTGATACTATGTATAATATGTTTAAGGACACCTTAGGGTTGATATGGGATCATTTTCTGTGTTGTGAGCACTTGTTGACACAAGCAACTCATGCCAAGCTTTACCTACTGTGAAAAATGTTAATGCGTTAATGTCAGTGATGGGAATAGCCCATGCCCGTCTCCAATGGTGGAGCATTTCCTGTAAATATTTGTTACAAAATATTTTTAATGCTTCTTTCTTTCTTTCTTTTTTAATCCTTAGCTTAATATTGTACAAGTTTGGCGTTTCAACAATGGTGTGCTTGGTAAATCATTCACAGATTATGTATAATTGTGCTAAAGACACATGCTAAGGAAAATTGGTGTTGCGGATGTTGGAAATCTTTAAAACAAAGAAAAATATGACTGCACCAGTTGCATAAAAAAATATAGCCTTCTTTTTCTCTGCAAAATCTGGAGTTGAAAGGTCTCTCTTAGTTCCCCGTTAACTAATTAAGTTGACTGTTTACTTTGAAGAAGTTGGTCAAAAATATTCAGGAAAGATCTTATTTGTTTTAAATTAATAAGGTTTTATGTTATTATTATGTACAATCTAATGAATTTTTTTTTTCCACAAATCCATGACCCACTAAGAACAGCGAAAGGGAAAAGCAAAAGGCCATTTCATTCTTTAATGGTTCACTTTCCCAGAAGTAACTGAAACACCCTCTCGAAGAAGTTTGCAGGATAGTACAACCATGTAATAGTGGATATTACAATACAAGTTTTATGATTTCCATTTACAAGTTTCACATTGATGTATTGTTACAACGTTATACTATAACAAAACCCATTTATATAATTTTGTAAAGCGCTATATCTAAAAGTTGATACAAAGATAAAGTGCAGTTTTTCTTGATAATTGTTTATCTTTATCTAATGTTTGGGATTAATTTTATTCACCCCTGAGAGATAGCTAAATCCCAAGTGCCCCAACAATTTTGAAATGTATTAGATACCTCCCTAAAATTGTCGAAAGCCTCGTAAAAATATCACAAAACTCTTGTGAACATATCAAAAAACCTCATGCCAATATATATATATAAGTCAAATCTCTTTATAGTCATAATGATGGCATTAAATTAATTTATTACTATAAAAATGTAATAACTTAATAGAGGTATAGTTACAAAAATTACTATTTTGATTTTTTATTTTATAATTCACATTTTAGTAGTATGTGTTAGGATTTCAATTCATTGTTTTAATAGTCATTATTGTAATTAAACAAAAAGAGACATAAAATAATTATGAGGATAATAGTAACGAAAATACAAAAAGTTTTATGCCAAAAAACTTTAAATATACTAGAAAAGCTAGAAATATTTTGGTTTCAACATTTTTTTTTTTTTTTTTTTTTTGTGTTTAAAACCCAACGAAGTATTTTACCAAATCCATGGATTTAATAAAACTATTCATTTAGAATCCCTCAATCCAAAAGAGGCCTAAGATCTAACTCAAAATTTTGAATCATATTTTAGTTTTTGAAAATGATTTTTGAATCAAAAATCAAACTGACATAAAAATTCATCCAAACCTATATTTCACATTTAAAGTGAGTTAACGACTTTTTCCCGTCCAAATAATGACTTAATGACACTTTCCCACTCACCGACTTTTAAAATACTATTTTATTACCCAAATTTATATTATGGCAGTGAACAGAGATCAAACTCGATCCAAGCCGATGAGGCTTTTGAAGAGAGGAGGCCGATGAGGCTTTTGGTAGTGGAAGGTTGGATTTTGGTGGTTGGGATTGATCAAAACTTGACTTGAGAGGGGACAACTATGCAAACCCTAATCACTTGATTGTTGGAGATTGGCAGGGTTAGCGAGACAGGGTTTGAGGGGTTTTGGTGAGTGATGATTGGGGAAGAAAATGGTGGTTGTTTGGGCTCACAATGATGTCAGAATTAGAAATATAATATAAATTTGGATAGTAAAGAGGTATTTTAAAAATTGGTGAGTGAGAAAGTGTCATTAAACCATTATTTAAGTGGGAAAAAGTCGTTTACTCATTTAAAGTTTTTATTAATGGGCCAATATTTTGTCCAACAATGGGGAATATGTATGGATTAGAAAATCTGTAATTTCTTCATTCTTTTTTAAATATATTATTTATTATAATTATATTAAAAGGAATTGTTTTTGAAAAGATTTTTGGGTCAACGTTCTTGTAAACAGTTTTTATGGGTATAAATTTGGAAAAATAATTATAAACCATTTCAGAATTCACCATTGTTGATGTGGTTTTTCTCACCACCGAGATATACGCAAGCCTTCGGAAAGTTTGCACAAAGGGTCTATGATAGATCGTGAAATACAAGTATGATGTTGAACCTGTGGGTTCAATGAAGTTTATAAGTACAGTAAATGAAATGCTAAACAGTAAATGTGTAAAAATAAATAGAAAATAGACAAGAATAATTTTTAAGTGGTTCAGATACACGGAGCAATTCCTACGTCTACTGTTATTTTATTGATGTGTTTACAAAGAGAATTTGTTCTAGAGAGACTATTGTTGTAATGCTCTTATAGTTAAAGAGATTTTGTATATCTTTGGTTTGAGGTGAGAACCCCTTATTTATATTATTCTGAGGGTAATCTAGGTGTGTGTTAGGATTAGTGTATAAACTGGCAAAATTGTAATTTCTGTCACTTACACGTGCACCACTGTAAATGGCAAGTGCTAAATTCTGTTACTTACACGTGTATTGTTTGTAAATATAAAAGAGTTTGTAAAACTCTGAATTTTTTAATCAATAGAAAAGATTCAACAGTAAACACTTTTCTTCCTCTCAAATTCGGATTCTCAACTTGGTATCAGAGCCACTGACTAACGTCAATGGCCGATTTTTCTTCAAATCTTTCCACACACCAAATCTGATAAGATTCAACTCAATCTGGACAAAAGCATAGTTCTGATTTCAGCAATCACACTTGCTCAACTACAATAACCTCAAACCACTCCCTGTAATCAACCCTAAACTCACAGAATAATCATAGATTCTGGAAATCGCAAGTACTGTTTGCCGTAGGAGCTCATGATCTTGAGGATATCTCACCGGAATGATTGCTTGTCCAGCGCCGTTCGTTCGAGTTAATCAGATGGATTAACTTCTGAAGTTGTTAAAAACCTAATCCGGAATACCACCTGGAAGAAGACAGACAAGCTCCTCGTCAGCTGGCTGTTGTCGTCCATTTCAGAGTCAATTTTTTCGGTAATCTCTAAATGTCATTGTCAACTGAGATTTGGCTTACTTTAGAAAAGGAATTTCTTACTGAGTCACGAGCTAAACACTACATTTAAGAACTTACTGCAAAATACAAAGAAATATGACCTTAGTATGCATGACACTTTCTTAAAATGAAGGATTTGCTGAGAGTTTATCCTCAAGTGGAATTATGATTATGATGAAGAATTGTTAAATTTCATTTTCATTGATGGTCTTGATTCTGACTATGACGCAGCTGTTGTGAACATTACTATAGATTAGAGTCTAGATTAGATCCTATTCATGTTCAGGAAGCTCAAATAATTCTGCAGAAACTGGAGCTTAGGTTAGAAAAGGCAAATAATGCACTGACCTCAGCTATGCAATCTGAGTTTCACGGGATCTCTGCTAATGTTGCAAATTTAAGTGTTGATAGTAACAGAAACAAGTCATCATTGGATGCAAATGGAACCTTTCTAAGAGCAAGTTCCCAGTCTTCCTCACACACACATCCATTATCTTTACAACAACACACATAACCCAGTACCACCTCATTTTACTGCAAATCAGTCTGCACATCAAACTTATCCTGCGTACTACACTCCTCAATCAGAATTATCTTTATCCATCTGGTCATGTTACTGGAGGAAGAGGCCGAGGTAGAATAGGTGGTAGAAACAGATTTGTTTGTCAAGTCTGTGGGAAGACGGGCCATCTAGCTCTGCATTGTTACCACAGATTTGATGTGACTTACTGGTAACAATGCAACGGTCAGGAACAATACAAGCCCTACTTTTGCTTCTCAAATTTTGGAAGAAATGTTGAGCCTACAGGATCACCTGTTTTTCTACTGGAAGACCATCCTTTTATCCACACTCAGGACTGTCATCAAGGTTCCAATTTGGATCTCTGAATCCCTAACTGGTACCATATGCATTCAGGATCCTCAGTTCAGTCTTCAAAGGAGTACAACACAAATTGTCCTTGATTTTACCCCCCCAACACATCAATCCTCTGGATCTGGACCTGCCACACAAACAGTCAAGTGTTTATGGCTCAATCTCAGACTCATACTCAGAACCAATCCCTGCAGCAATCAATTATGTTGCTACACCCTCAGCTGTTCAGGATGCAGCAGGTACATGACTCTGGAGCAACAGACCATGTCACTTCTGATTTTGGGCAGCTAACAACAAGCACTAGCTACACTGGCAGTGAACAGCTCCAAGTGGGAAATGGTGATCTTTCATTTCATATTGGTTCTCTTGGTTATCTGTTCTAGTGGAAATTGCATCTTAGAAATGTACTTATGTCCCTACAATTACAAAAAAACTCCTTAGCATATCTAATTTACTAAAGATAATGAATGTTTGTTGAATTTATTCTGATTACTGTGTGGTTAAGGACAAGACTTCCAGAGCCATTCTTCTTCAAGGGTTACTAGGATGGTCTATATCAACTTCAGCCCTCATCCCTACTTCCTTCAAATCTGCTGAAGACCTTGGCAGCTTCAGCTCATCATCAGCTTCATAATAATAATTCAGTGCCTTCTTTCAGCACTTGTACTGTCCCTTTAGCATCTACAATACTTCTAAGAGTCTATCAGGTTGTGCCTTTCTGCTGGCAACCCTGTCGTCTTGTAATAAGCCTTCTGTTGTAGCATCTAATTCTGTTCAAACTACAGAATATAACTCTGAAAATGTATCCTTTTGTGTTGCTTCTGATAGAAATAACAATGCATGGTATACAATTATTTCCTGCTCAAAGAACTGATGTTATGCTATGGCATAGGAGACTATGACATCCAAATAGTTCTGTTCTAATTAAAATGCTAACTGATCTTAAAGTACCTCACTCGTCCAAGATTGATTACACCTTTTGTCAAGCATGCCAATTTGGAAAATTAAAACAGTCTACTTATCCTAGGTCCTCTTCTCAGTCATCTAAACCACTTGATCTGATATATTCAGATCTCTGGGGGCCATCTCCTGTCTCTTCACCTGAGGGATTCAGGTATTACATCCAGTTTTTGGATGATCACAGTTGGTTTACCTGGATCTTTCCCCTGAAAACTAAGTCTGAAACTTATTCTGTCTTCATCCAGTTCCATAAGCTAGTAGAGAGACAATTCAGTTCAACCTTAAAATGTGTTCAAACTGATTGGGGAGGTGAATTTAGGAGTCTTGCACCTTACTTTGCTCAACATGGTATTACTTTTAGACATCCATGTCCTCACACCTACCAACAAAATGGTAGAGTAGAGAGAAAGCATAGACAAATTATTGAGCAAGGTCTAACCTTACTGGCACAAGCTCACATGCCCCTCAAATTCTGGTGGCATGCCCCTCAAATTCTGGTGGCATGCCCCTCAAATTTTGGTGGCATGCCTTTCAAACTGCAGTATACCTAACTAACAGACTGCCCTCTCCAGTGCTCTCTAATTTCTCTCCCTTTCAAAAACTGTTTCATCATCTCCCAAACTATTCTCACATAAAGGTCTTTGGCTATGCTGTTTATCCATTCCTTAGGCCCTATAATCATCACAATTTGATTTTCATACCACTAAATGTACTTTTATTGGTTTTAGTTTGCAACACAAAGGATACAAGTATCTTGCTCCTAGTGGTCGAATTTATATATGTCAAAGTGTTAAATTTGATGAAATGGACTTTCCTTTTTCATCAAATGCACATATTTCCAATACTTCAACTTCTTACTCAAATTCCATACAGTCCTCTTCTGGTTCTGTTTTCAGTCTCCTTGGCATGTTCCCAGTTCTGGTCCTGGTTCTATAGTGCCTGATAATCCCATTAGTCATTCTCAAACCTCTCCTTTTTCAGCATCAATGACTGATCACTCTGGTTCTACTTCACTGGTTGACCAGTCTTCATCTTCTTCTCTTTGTCCTACTGCACAGGATCAGATCTTTAACAAGCATGACTTATCTTTAGTACCTGATAATTCCTTGTCTGCTACTTCTCCTATCACCATTGATTCTGATGCATCTTTTGAAACCATCCCATTGATTGTTGATCTATCATTTCCATCATCCAATATCCCTACCCAAACCCAAAACACTCACCCAATGGTCACTAGGTCCAAAGCTAAAGCTCACAATACTGCCCTTATCTCCACCTCTCACCTTGATACCAAGGAACCAAACACTGTTTCAGAAGCACTCTCTCATCCCTCTTGGACAGCTGCTATGAAATCAGAATTTGAAGCCCTTTTAGCTAACCAAACCTGGGAATTGGTTCCACTAACTCCAGACATGCATCCAGTGGGCTGTAAATGGGTGTTTAAAGTTAAACATAATGCTGATGGGTCTATTCAAAGGTTCAAGGCAAGATTAGTTGCAAAAGGCTTCAACAAACCCCTGGAATTGATTACCTGGAAACTTTCAGTCCGTTGTTAAATCACCCACTGTTAGAGTATTCTTGATCTAGCTGTGAGCCATGAATGGGATATTCAGCAAGTTGATGTTAACAATGCATTCTTAAATGGTGACCTAGCGAAAGTGTAAATATGCTACAACTAGAAGGGTTTGTTGATTCTGCCACCCTCATCATGTATGCAAATTAAAAAGGCACTCTATGGATTGAAACAGGCTCCAAGAGCCTGGTTTGACAAGCTTAGGCAGCTTTTGGATTGGGGTTTGTGAACTCAGTGGCTGATCCAAGTCTTTCATTTTCCATAGTCAAGATCAAGTCATGTATGTCTTAGTATGTGGATGATATACTCTTGACAGGAAACACTCCTCAGCTGATTCAAGAAACTGTCCAGAAACTAACACTCAGTTTGCTTTGAAAGTTCTTGGTTCTTTAAAATACTTTTTGGGTTTGAGGTTACAAGAGATGCATCTGGCCTTATATGAACCAAGAGAAGTATGCCAATGACATTCTCATCAAAACCAAAATGGTGTGATGCAAACCGTTTCTACTACATGGCAGCTGGTTCTAAACTCACCCCTGATGACAGTGAGTCATTGACAATCCTGCTCTTTACGCAGATACCATTGGAGCCCTGCAATACCTTATCCTATCCAGGCCAGACATTGCTTACTCAGTGAACAACTGATCAGTTTCTAAAGGCACCAACGCAGCTTCACTGGCAGGCTTGTAAGAGACTCTTGAGGTATATTAAAGGAACTTCTAACTATGGAGGTATTTTCACCAAAAGTCATATGTTCCAACTGGAATGTTTCACTGATGCTGACTGGGCCAGCAGCTTGCATGACAGAAAGTCCACTAGTGGCGCTGTGTCTTCCTTGGATCCAACTTAATTCAATGGTTTTCCAGAAAACAAAGAGTTGTTGCTCTGTCTTCTACAGAAGCAGAGTATAGAGCTCTTGACAAGGCTCAACTGAGATTGTCTGGTTCAATAGCCTGTTCACTGAGCTTGGACTGCAACTTGTTGGTATTCCTATATTGGTGTGTGACAACCAAAGTGCTGGTTCCTTAGCTTCAAATCCTGTGTTTCATGGAGGACAAAACCATTGAACTTGATGCTCATTTGTAAGAAATCAAGTTAATGAAAACAAACTGAAAGTTTAGTAGTTCCTACTGAATTTCAGAAAGCAGATGTTCTCACTAAGGCATTGCCAGCTTCCAAGTTTGTATCATTTCGAGAAAAGCTTAATGTCAAAGCACTCCATCAGTTTAATACCCTGTGTGAATGTCTGATTACTTGTGTTTCATTTGTGAATTTTTGTGTATTAACAATTCTGGTGTTGGTTGGTGTTTCAGAAGAGTTGCATGATTGGTTGTGTGTGCTTCTTGTGAAAACTTCTGAATGATGAGGTGAAGCTGTTTTACTGAAGGAAGAGTTGCATGATTGGTTGTGTGTGCTTCTTGCTGAAAACTTCTGAATGATGAGTTGAGCTGATTTTACTGAAGGGTCTGAAATGACTTTGCTAAAGTTTTTTTTTGAAAGTAGTTTTGATGATCTGTGAAGTTGGAAGAGTAGTGCAGAATTGAATTGGAGCAGACTTGTCAAGATTCTGATTCAATGTGCATTTTGCTGAAACTTCTGCATGTTGAGTTGAAGAACTTGCAGTTTTTTTTCTCTTTGGGTTGAAGATGACTTGAAGTTTTTTTTTGGAAGTTGTTGTGGAAGTTGTTGTGATAATCTTGAAATTTTAAAGTAGTGCAGAATTGGATTGGAGCAGAATTGTCAGTTAAAAGTATTCAAAAGGAGTTGCTGAAACTTCTGAATGAAAGTTAAAGATGAGTTTTTGAAGGCTACTACGTATGCTGTTTGCAGTATTAATTGTATGCAGTGGTTGTCTGCAGTGGTTGTTCTAAACTCTGGTGAAGCTATCAAACTGTAGTGAAGTCATCAGACTGTAATAATTTTGAAAGTGTTGCAGTGGTTGTTCTAATCTCTGGTGAAGCTATCAGACTGTAGTGAAGCCATCAGACTGTAATAATTTGAAAGGGTTTGCAGTGTTTGTTGAATTTTATTCTGGAGAAGTTATCAGACTTAGGTGAAAGATAAAGTGTGAACATATGGCCAATATGAGGTGTAAAATAACCTTCATGTATCGTAACACGTGGCCAAAATGACATCATGGCTTGAAATCTTATTGGTGAAGTAATCTTTTGGAAGCTTACACATGAAGAGATGACAACCATAACATTTTGATAATCCTTTCAAAAAAATATTAAAATCCTTTGATAAAGAGATGACAGAAAAAAAGTTCAATTAAATCTTTATAACTGTAGGCTATTTTCTTTTCAAAATAATTATCCATTAATAAATCACTTGAATATATGATCGAAGATAGTGAGATAAAACTTGTCACTACAGAAGCTATTATGCTATAATGAAATTCAAAGTTGGGTCACAAATATTTATGCGTTAAATATATATATTTTTTTTAAATTAAGAAGTTTCTATGTAATTATTATGTCCAATCTTCAAAATCTGAATGACATTTTTTTTCCACGAATCCATGACCCACCAACATCAGGGAAAGGGAAAGCAGATAATTTCAATATTTAACGGTCCACTTTGCCAAAAGTGACTTAACACCTTCTTGAAGAAGTTTGAAGGATAGCGACATCTTTCTTTTTGATACATATGTATAATATACTTAAGTGGGAATATCAGACTGAAACAAACAAGACTGCCAAGCCTTTGAAATCCCTTGTAAGTGAGACGGATTCTTACTACATAAATTGTTAGGTTTTTATTCATTATTATTTATTTAATTATTTTTATTTTATGTGTTCCTCTTTTTATGACTGGGGAACCTGAAGAAATTTAGACAATCTACAATCTGGAATACTGATGTTGACTAGTTCAAGACTGTTTATTTCTATTAGGGTCGTAATGGTTGCAAGCCATTATGTTTATTGGTTGGATATATAATTGTTAATAAAAGTAAGAGAAACATTTCTTGAGTTGTTTTTTTTATTTTTTATTTCTTATTATTATTTTCAGAGGTTTTGAGGTTGGAGTATTAGAGGTTTTGGGTTATTCTATTACTTTGTTGGTTTTGCAAAAATTGGGTGTTAATTGGGAGAGTGGTTTTATTTGCAAAGTTCCGTTGTTGATGATTCATTCTAACAGGATTTAAGATTGTTGCTTTATCTTTATGGCTTATATTCCACCACACAAGCGACACTCAAAGGATTTGAACCGTCCAACTCCAACTCCAACTCGAGAGCTGCTTGCTCCACAATTCAAGAGAGATTTGAACTTGAGGGATGTAGACAGTGTTGTGAATATTATCATTCCAAAAACATGCGTATACAGATGGTTCATTGTTGGTTTGGATGATGATGACCAATTTCCTTCATTTATCCACCTTGAGCGGATTTCAGAACCCATTGAGCGGACTCTAGGAGAAAAGTCCCTAGTTTTAGTGAACGATCATGCAGATAAAGGTGGTGTTATGCCCTGTTTAGAATTATCTTAATGTATTATATTTTTTTTTTGAATTTCATTCTAGTGTTTAAAGTAGTAGAATTGATCTTTTTCTCTCTTGTTTGTAGGTAATGATGAAGCGGGAGGGAATATATCAAGACGACCTTGGGGAATCGTTGCTAAAAATGCATGGCCAGATATATTGACTTGTTTTAACAATCTGAGGAACAGAATGGAGCGCAAAAAGCTGGAGAAACTAAAGCCAATATTGGTCGCTAGATTTGGCAAAATTTGTTTTCTTGGGTAAAGATTTGTTTTGCTTTATCGGGTTGAATTTTATATAATGCCTCCTTGATTTCTCTTTCTTTATGAATGTTACATAAGCCAAAATGACTAAGACTGTCACGAGAATCTTACAGAATCTTATGATTAATTAAGAATTAGCAGTTGAATTAGAGGAAAATTATGAGGTAATATTTCTTAAAAAGCCAAAGTAAAGAAAATTAAAACAATGATTTATCACACATGCTATCTCTTGGCCTTTGAATTGGCTGCTTTTTTTTTGTTATGATTTACTATTTCACTCAAACCCTTCGTTTGACTTCCATTATCCTTTGTTAAGACGGAAACACTTTGCAAAAGCACATATCTACTAATAGTTATGTCATGTTTGCAGCTCAATTAGTTTGTAATGTAAAGCAAACATATGTACGTACTAATAGTTGGTGACCAGAAAAAAAAAAAATTGTACTAAGCAGCTATTATAACATTAATCTTTGTGATGCAGGTCCTATTATGTGAACATAGAAAAGGTCAAAAAATATCCAGTCACTGAAACCACTTTGGAACCATTGAGGAGAAGATTTCATACAAATATTCCTACGTCTTATATGGAAAACATTATAAGTGGAGTTGTTCCAAAAATAGGATTTGATTTTGAAGCAGATAAGGATGTATACCAGATCACGGTAATTGTTCTTCTAAACACCTGTCTGTTAAAATCATGTTACTTGTACTTCTGATAATATAGCTGTTGACTTCAATTTCATTGTCTAGGTGACTGACAGCATGCGACCACACTCAATCGTTAATTGCAAATGTAGAGTAAAAGAAGATAAAACGCTTGAGCTCTATAAGGCAAGTTTTCTGTTACATGCTTATATATGTGGTTAATATATCAGATTTTGCATGAATGTTGCCATTATTTTAACCTATTATAAAAATAAATCAGTGTTGTGTAAATAGGATGATGGAGGTCGATACTTCAATTTGATAATCATGATTCTTAAACATTCAGAGTTAGCTGCTTTAGAAAAGTCAATGAAACAAGGCTTTTGCTAAAGTTAATTATACCAGGAATTGTAGAGGTAAAAAAAGCTGTCAGCGGCACCTATATCTATGTTATTGAATAAAAAGAAATTGGATTGAACTGAGTTTGTGAGATGAATTTTGTTGTAAAAAGTGATGGAACTACTATAATAGAAGCAAGAAAAGTTGAAGAAACAGGATAAGGATAGAAATTTTTAGAATCTGATTAAGACCATTTTAGAAGTCTTCCCATAAACATTTAAATGGAATTCACCATTAAAAGAAGAAGAAAAAGGAAATACTTTTCAACTCTTTTGAATTGTTTGTAAAGGGCTTGCTTATACAAGAGTAAGAAGTCCTGATATAAACCAAACAAGTAAAGTTGACGTAACCCTTAGATAAGTATCTAATAAACCCAAGTATATATATAGTTACAGGTGTACTGATCTACAGGTGTACTGATCCTGAGTGTTAAATTGCAAAAAATATTGCTGATTATGAACCAACTTGAATATGCCCTTCTCGAAGAGTGCCTTTTGCTTCATGGGATTTGGATCTGGGTGATATATCGGGGACATAAAGAAATATTAAGTATCTCATTGGATTCATTTGTTTATTTATATTTTGAATTGCCAGAATTTTATATTCACTTTAAATTTATCTTTATTTTGTATGTAGAGCCTCATGCTCAATTGGAGATATTTTTCTTGTAGGTTGAAACAAACCATACTCGTCGAATGGCCATATACACATCATGCGTGGATAAGAATTTAGACCTGAGGCTGACGCTATGGACGAAGAGTATTGGCACTGACTTAACTGTAAGTTAATGTGCAACCCTACCCATTAGATGCTTTAGGTAGAATAATATAGCATAACTTTGTTTCTATTTTCTGTCTCTCTTTTAATCATGTTAATTTTATCGTTGTTGTTACTAATCAGAATATTTATTCATTTCAAACAAAGAAAAAAACAACTTTAAAGCAGTAGAAGGAAATCTTCATTCTCTAACTTGATTTTATGTGGACAAAGTCCATTTTCTAAGGGATGAAGAAAGAAGAAATACAAGACAATGCTCAAAGAGTTAAACATACAGTTAAATATTTAATACCTTTTTACTGAGGATTACAATCTATGAGAGTTTCTCTGCAGACATCATGAGGCGTAACAAGTGACTGAAGTAAAAAACAAAATCATCAGAGTCAAAGTTTTAATTGCCAAGTTGTAGAATAAAAATTGTAATGCTTTTGCTTTGCACAATGAGGTTCCTTTTTGATATATATATATATATATATATAATATATATATATTTTGGTGGAGTAGGTCTTTTGAGAAGAGTAATTATGGAAAACCAAAGGAACAGTAGTTAACATGTATCTATTGAATGTTTTAGTTTATAGAGTTATCCTTGAGAATGATATCTATGATCAAACTGATTATTTGCGTTCTTCCAGGATGAAGAAATTCAAAGCCTTAGAAATCTGATTAGTTCAGCTGTTTAGATCCAGGAGTGAAGGGTGGTTTGAGATGGCACCTAGGGAAGTCAAACTCGGGGGCATACCATGTTAAAAAGGTTTGGCACACAATAGATAAGTTGTATGAAAACTCATCACTGAGGCTCAAGGTAAGACATGCTGACGATTTTCTTTTGAGTCTTCTAACGGGGAGTCTTCAATTGAGATTACTCTGAAGTTTAAGCGATTAGTTCAGACATCTGGTAATGTTATTATTGCATTCAACTTGTCACTTGATTCCTTTTCACGTGGGACTTAATAAATGTTGATATTATTGCTATTCAGAAATTTATCATTGAAGCTATTGTTTCCCAATCTTATTCTAATTTCACCGTTGAGTTGCAAAACAATTTCAAGATAGAGAATTTCAATGAAATGCAAAAAAAATTCCAAAAATTTTATGAACATTTCATCATAGAAGATTAAATGAAAATATTTTGAGTTTAACTGTGTTTAAGTTTAATGATTTTTTTGCAATGAATCATATGAGCAATTACTTCTGTGTTTTTTTTTTTTTTTTTCCCAACATATTTCTGCATTTATTATTATCTTATTTGTTCGGGACACAGACGATCTTGCATGGGTTTATTGTTTCTTTTTTCCCAATTTCCAGGAACAGAAGTATACTACGTATAATATGTTTGAGGACACCTTAGGGTTGATATGGGATCATTTTCTGTTTTGTGAGCAGTTCTTGACATAAGCAACTCGTGCCAAGCTTTACCTACTGTGAAAATGATAATACGTTCATGTCTTGATGGGAGTAGCTCATGTCCATTTCCAATGATGGAAACATTTCTTGTAAATATTGTTACAAAATATTTTTAATGCTTCTTTCTTTCTTTCTTTTTTAATCCCTGTATGAGCTTAATATGGTACAAGTTTGGCGTTTCAACAATGGTATGCTTGGTAAATCATGGATAGATTATGTATAGTTGTGCTAAAGACACATGCTGATTAAGAAAAATTGCTGATGCGGCTGCTGGAAATCTTTAAAACAAAGAAAAATATGACTGCACCAGTTGCATAAAAAAATATAGCCTTCTTTTTCTCTGCAAAATCTGGAGTTGAAAGGTCTCTCTTAATTCCCGTTAACTAACAGAGTTGACTGATGACTTTGAAGAAGTTGGTCAAAAATATTCAGGAAGGATCCTATTTGTTTTAAATTAAGAATTTTCTATGTTATTAATATGTACAATCTTCGAAATCTGAATGAAATTTTTTTTTCCACAAATCCATTACCCACCAAGAGCAGCGAAAGGGAAAAGCAAAAGGTCATTTCGTTCTTTAATGGTTCGCTTTACCAAAAGTAACTTAAACACCTTCTTGAAGAAGTTTGCAGGATAGTACAACCATGTAATAGTGGATATTACAATACAGTTTTATGATTTCCATTTACAAGTTTCACATTGATGTATTGTTACAACGTTGTACTATAGCAAAACCCATTTGTATAATGTTGTAAAGCACTGCGTCTGAAAAGTTGATACAAAGAGAAAGTAGTTTTTCTCAATAATTGTTTATCTTTATCTAATGTTTGGGATTAGTTTTATTCACCCCTGAGAGACAGCTAAATCCGAAGCGCCCCAACAATTTTGAAAAGTATTAGATACCTCCCTGAAATAGTAAAATTGTGGGAAGCCTCCTAAAAATATCACAAAACTCTTGTGAACATATCAAAAACCTCATGTCAATATATATATATATACGCACAACTAAAATTTCTCTATAGTCATAATGGTGGGATTAACTAATTTATTACTATAAGAAGATTATAACTTAATAGAGGTGTAGTTATAAAAATTATTATATATATATACGCACAACTAAAATTTCTCTATAGTCATAATGGTGGGATTAACTAATTTATTACTATAAGAAGATTATAACTTAATAGAGGTGTAGTTATAAAAATTATTGTTTTGATTTTTTATTTTATAATTCACGTTTTAGTAGTATGTGTTAGGATTTCAATTCATTATTTTAATAGTCATTGCTGCAATTAAACAAGAAGAGACAGAAAATAATTATGAGGATAATAGTTCGGAAATACAAAAAGTTTTATGCCAAAAAGCTCTAAGCATGCTTGAAAAGTTAGAAATATTTTGGTTTCAACAAGAAGATGTCTATGCTAACGTGTTATTATATACTTGCAAGTTAAAAGATGTGGAACAACTCTAAAGCATAAATCATTGTCTCAATAACTTTGAATAAATATTTTATTTCATCTTAAATATGTAATACAATATATATATATATATTGTAATATATAGATAATTATTACTATATGGAAGCAACTTTCTTAATATAGGAATTAGAAAAATTTTAACTTATTACAATGTAGAGTTTATTTTAATTTATAATTATCCCAAGTTGGGACTATAATTTTTTATGACTGTATAGAGCTTATTCCTGTGTAGAGTATTACTATAGAGATATTTTACTATATATATATAAGATCATTAATATATAAATAAGAAAAACCCTCATCCATGGTGTTCTTAATACTTTCCAAAACTTGTTGTAACAATTGAGAGTTGAGACTTAACTATCTACCAAGGGGACAGATAAAATAAACTCCTAATGTTTGACATCGAAAATTTGGTATATTTAGATCCATTTAATATAGAATTTATATACAATTTTTGTTTTTGAAAACAAGGGTTATATCAAATTACTTTTGTGGAAATGTGTTTGGTACAAATAAGTCGTATTGTTTTTTTAAAGCCGTTTTTGGTTACAATCCTAAAACTAGTGTAAATTAGAGATCAACTAAAGTCGATTTCAAAGTTTTCTATAGTTTTTAATCTGGAAACAATTTTTAAATATTATATCAAATACATTTTCAAATTTTAAGAATACTTGGGCATAAGTCAAAATTTTGAATCATATTTTAGTTTTTGAAAAATTATTTTTTAATTACAAATCAAACAGGCATAAAAATTCATCCAAACCAACATGGAATATCCATTTAAAGTTTGTATTAATGTGCCAATATTTTGTCCAACAACGGGGAAAATGTATGGATTAGAAAGTCTATACTTTTTTCCTTCTTTTTAAATATATTATAACATTTTGATAATCATTTTTTAAAGAGTAATATTAGCCTTACAAAGAGCTATACAAAGAGTCAAATCCAGTCTTTGAAATTTATGATTGCCTCTTTCTCTCTCTCTTTTTTCCTTCTTTCAAGAGTTGGATTTAACTCTTTGTATGAGTTTTTATATGCCTTTTTGTAAGACTAGTATTATTTTTTTTTTATAAAGTAAACGACATTTTCCCACCCAAAGTTTGACCTAAAGACCTTTTCCAGCCGAAAAGTTTTAAAACGATGCTTTACAACTCATCATTAAAATTTATTAGTAAAATCCTTAACTAACATAATATAAATATTGTAAAGATGAAAATACCTACTCTCCTCTTCTCGTTTCCTAATCCTCTATATCTCAACATCATTTTCTCCTCCCACTAAAACCCCACAAATTAACCATTGACGTCTTTGCAATTTTCCCAATTTTGTTCCCGTGAATGAACTCTAATTCACCCAAACTTCTTTTCCTCCACTGTTGGTGTCTACAACCTACCTCGTCACAACTCCTTTTGACCCAAGTGTTGGACATAGCCCGACAACAACTTCAACATAGCAAGAATTGAATTTTCTTCACCAAAAACCTTGTGATTTGTAGGCTTTCCTCATCTAAGATCATCATTATCCAGACAAGGGAGATCATCAAGAATCACAGCTGATGCTACCATCATCTCTAGTGCACAAGCCATTGGCATCCCTAAAGACTCGTTTCCTCCAACCAACTCGCATGAAGCAATGCATAGAGTTGGAGCGAAACGTTTCCCACAAGCTTGAAGAGTGTACCTCATTGCCTCGTGAAATATTGGGGGTGTATTTTGTGACGAAGACACTGCTTCATCTAGTGCCTTGTTGATTTGGTTTACCTTCATGGCCCTGTATTCCACAAAGTTGAACTCAACTAAAAGGTTTTGCTGGAAGTTTGCCATCAGATTCCGATGGCCTGAAAATGGTGTGATGGGGGCAGATTTGGTGCAATTGGGGGTGGAGAATTTGATCGAATCGCACCTGGCTGAGTGCTATTCTAGCCAAATCGCACCTAGCCAAGGGGTGGAGGATTCTAATGTTGAGGGGCGAAGAAGAAAGGTTAAAGGGTTTGATTTAGGGTTTTTTTTTTTTTTTTTTAATTTTTAAACTAAGTTTATATAGGGGTAAAATGACATAAGCACCCTTTGATTAATTTTTGAATTTACCATTTTCTCTTTCTTCAATTAAATTTTAACTGTGGATGGTAGAGGTGTGCAAAAGAACCAGTTAAACCAGAACCGGTGAGCACCTAGGTTTCAGTTCTAGTTCTTACCCGAAATCGACTCTCATAGGGTAGGTTTCGGTTCTAGAAATCAGAAACCAGTATTGTGTGGGTCTGAGGCTAAATGAATGTTAGAAAAATATAGGGACCATTGTTAAATTTTACGATTCAATTAAAGTTTTACCTAATTTCTTCCTGAATTTTTTCTTGTTTTTTGTTTTGTTTTTATTCACAGCTGAATTTAATTGATGTCCTTACCTTGTATTAAAATTAATTCATCACAAATAACCTTTATTTCTTAATAAAAACAACTTTATTTTTCTATTCATTTTCTTTTCACCTATATTGAACACAGCAACAAAAACCAATTTTTTTAATAAAAATAACTCTATTTTTCCTTTCATTTTCTTCTCATTGATATTGAAAAAAAAAAAAAAAAAAAAAAAAGGAAAATCATGAAATTCAAATCCAACAAATTCCGCCATTTACCATTTATATTATCTGAAACCCAAATTTTCATTATTCATACAAAAAATCAATTTGACAAAAAAAAAAAAAATCTTCATTATTCATACAAAATATCAACAAAGCATTAAAAAAAAGAAAAAATCAACTTGGGTAGACTTTCGAATTCTTCCTCCTTTTTTTTTTTAAAATTCGACACAAATCCTCTATTAATAAATGAAAAAAAGGAGAAGGAGAAGGAGAAGTTAAGAGAAGAAAAGAGATCTACAATACGGCGTTCTTCGTTTTCCCTTGGCTAGGGTTTTGTGGGGGGAAGAACAAGATAAGAGAAGAGAGGAGAGAACTTGGCTTGTTTTGTTCAAAGATGATGGGAACAGAGAGATAGACGTAACTTTTAGGGCTACCTTGGCTAGGGTTTTGTGTGGAGAAGAAGAAGATAAGAGAAGAAATGAGAGAACTTGGCTTATTTTGTTTGCAAGCAATGCTTAGAGTTTTAGCTTATAAAAAAGCTTTTTCAAAGTGATTGGCATATGAGTTAAATTCAATGGTCAAAATTTGTTGTAAGATGAGGGTGTATTTGTAGCTTTTTAAGGGTTTATTTGTCATTTTTTTTAAACAAATAGGGAATTTTATTAGGAACCCGAAATCGGAACCTATTTTATAGGTTCCAAATCTGATTCCATTTTTCAGGAACTGACCGATTTCGATTCCTTCAAAAAAGGGTGGGTACGGGAACCCGCCCACTCCTAGTGGGTTGATGGGAGAGTGTTGTTTTGAAACATTTTCAGGTAGGAAAGTGTCTTTAGGTCAAACCTGTTGTGGGAAAATGTTGTTTACTTTTTTTTTTTTAAATATTAAAATAATTTCCTCAAGAGATGACAGAAACAAAGTTCAATCCAATCTTCATAACTATAGGCTAAAGAATTATATTGTTTTAATGAGATAAATATTGTAACTACAGAAGCTATTATCCTTTGAAATTCAAAGTTGGACCACAAATAGGACTATAAAAGAATCGAGTCGAGTCGAGTTTTGTCCTAAATGAGCCTCACTCGGTGAACATTTTGGTGAGTTCGAGTCGAGTCTCGAGCTTGATGAGCCAGGGAAAATGGGCTCGAGACTCGACTCGTTTTTAACACAAGCTGGCTCGAGCTAGCTTGTGTAAAATTGAGCTATGGCTCGAAATTCAATACCTAAACATAGAGCTGGTCAAGGACTGGTCCCAAGCAAGCCCAAGCTTAGGCCCGTTTGGGACTAGTCCCATTGGAAACTAGTCGCTTATGGGCTTGGGATCAGTCCCAGGCCCATGAGCAATTTCAAGACCCCAACCAGTCCCTAGGACCGGTCCTATGGGCCTGCAAAATTTTATTTTTCCCTATTTTTTTCTATATTGTAAGGGTGAAATGAAATTATTTATGGAGGTTTAGTAATTTTTAGGGGCAGATTAGTAAGTTTTTAAAAGTTTAATTAACTTTAAAAAATAATAAAATAATGAATTAATTAATGGTTAATTTTAACATAAATGTAATATTCACACAATCACACATTCATGCTTCACAAATAAACAATTAAATAAATTTTTTATTAAATTATTCATCTTCATCGTCAACAATATTCAAATCATTAAAATCTGTGTTCCTAAAGAGTTCGAGTAGTTCAGGATCTTCAGGGTATTGTTGTAGTCTTCTCTCTGCATGAGTTCAATCCCGTAAACTCGTTATCACTTCAATCATCTCATCGGTTAAAGAGAATCTTCTATCTTCAACAATCCGGCCACTCGTTGAAAATGCTAACTTGAATGCAATTGTAGAAACCGGCACAGATAAAATGTCACGTGCCATTTGGGCTACAATGGAGAATCGACTTTGATGTTGGTTCCACCATTGAAGCAAATCCATTTCGTCATGTAGGACATGTCCATTTGTAGGTAGCGATTCAACTCATTTGGTCCATGTATGTATGAGCTAGAGCTGCTACTTCTGACATGTTTCATATATGTCTACATGCTCGATCCTTGATGGAGGTCTTCATCAAGGTCTTGATTGTCTCTCATAGACGTTCTACTTCCACTTCTATTGTACTTGTTCTGATATAAAGAAAAAAAGCTTTCCAATTTTTGCTTAAAGTTAGTCAAATAAGACGTATAATCATGTCCTAAATATTGGCATATCTCAGTAATTATATAGTTAACCACGTGTAATTTAAACCTAGGATCTACAACAAGGCATAATCCATATAAGAATGGAATATCTAAACAATATTTCTCGTATTTTTCTTACATCTTTAAAACAATTTCCATTAAAACGTTATTATATTTATATTTGGCAAAAGTTTCAGAAATTTGAAGTAAAATATCTAATACTAAATTAGTAGTCGGATAATAAATACCACATAATGTATTAGTGGAATCATAAAAAATTTTAAGAAATGAATAAAAAAGTTCACAAACCGCTTAATCATCATAGCTGACAACTTCCTCTGGATGGTTCTTCCGGTTGACAAAATCTGTAATTTGTCTTGCGGTTGGCAAAGCTTTTTCCAACATTAAGTGGGTGGAGTTCCAACGGATAGGCATGTCTATACATAACTTCAAAGGTCGAACCAGTGGGTCTTCTTGCCTACAATATTTGATGTACTCCTGCCATCTTTTATTGCTACTGTCGACGATAAATCCGATAGTCATGCACACCCTCTCCATCTTCTAATGTATAGCATCTAAACCTGCTTTAACAATCAAATTGATGATGTGGCAAGCACATCTCCAGTGAAAAAATTTGCTTTCACTAAGCGGATCCAATATCTTTTCAAATAAAGAGATTGTTGTGGTGTTAGCAGCTGCATTATCAAACGTTAGCGCTACAACTATATCAGTTAATACATATTCTTACAAAACTTTAAGAATTATAAAATAAATAGTGTCAGCACTGTGTTTTTCATATGATGGTTTAAAACCCATCAATTTTTGTTGTAAACCCTAATTATGATCCAAGAAATGTATTGTGATAGTTAAAAAATATGTTTGTGATCTACAAGCCTATATGTCTGATGTCAGTGCAATAGATATATTCCTAAAATTTTGAAATTCGTTTTTAAGTTTATTATTTATTTTGTTATAAAATTTTAGTATATCTCTCCTACTTGAACTTCTACTAATAGGGGTATATGTTGGACAAAATGCAGCTTTAATCACCAGAAATCACTTTAATGATCACCATTGCACTTATTACCCCTTCCTTTTCCAAACCCCAACATCTTGACCTTCAATTGTTTGCCAATCATCATCCCAATTTGAGAGTTTTTGATGAATAAGAAAATTGGTAACCCAGCCCAATGAAGGCCCCGAATCCATGTTGAACTAGTTCAACTAGCTAGGCCGGGCCAAGTTTTAAAACATTAGAGTCACAAATTTGGTAGATGGCCTCAAGGTGGTTTGAACTAGAAGTGAACGATTATGAGTATCTTGCAATTTTTCAGGGAACTGGAACTAGTCGATTCCCAACAAAAGAAACTGGAACCGATCGGTTCTGGTTCTTAGATTCCTAGAACCAGAACTTGAAATGCAGGTTCCCGTTCCTTAGCCGGCTACCTTATAAAAAGTCCATTATCTCCCTATTAATTTAGAAAATGACAAATACACCTTAAAATTTTACAAATACACCCCTAACAAATTAAAAAACATGCATTTAATAGTTTACAACTTTTCATTAATCATTCATTTTTGTCTAATGTGACTTACATATCCTCTAATCTTTAGGCAACACTTGAATTCAATCAATTTATCATAATTCACACAAAATTTCTCAATCAAAACCAAAACACAAACGATTAATTGTGACAAAAGAATCAAATTAAATATTAATATAAATATGATTTATGAATCTTTAATTAAATAATTAATATGACTCTAAGTTTGTTTTATATCATTAATTTAAGTTTGATTACAAAACACTTGTCTTTTTAAATATACCATGAGTTGTCATACTATAATATTATAACTAATTAAACATTTAGTCATTTAATTTAACTAATGTATGATATTCATCATTTTATCATATGTAATTACTAATTTACTATAGATATACTTAAAACTTGATAATTGAAGACTTAAAGTAAATATTATTCAATCAAATATACTATTGTATTAAAAAATAATACTTTTAATAACATTAAAACACTTTTAAAATATTGGATCCTAATTCCAATTATATACTTAATTAATTAATTAATTAATTAATCAAAACTTAAATATTATAAAAATATAGTGTGTTTGTTTTAGTATTTTGAGTAATATTTTTGAAATATTATTGGTAGGTAGAGTTGGGTGATTATTAAGAGAGAGAATTTAAAAATTAACAAAAAAACCCCATAAGTCTGCTAATTTAACTAAACATCCTAATATATAAATTTTTTGTAAAATGACAAAAACACCCCCATCCACCCATAGTTGTAAGATTCTAGTCACCACCATTGGAATCTGGCATTACGTCGCACGACCTACCAGATCTGGCTAGTCATGCGTCGATATGACCTTTTTTGATTAGATCCACCACAGATCTACAGTGGATATGGCCGGAAAAGGCCAAATCAGCGCATTATCAGCCATTTTCAATCGATAATGCGCTGTTGTGACAGATTTCGATCACCATCGACTGTGGTTGCCAGAATCTAACAATTATGGGCTGGTGGAGGTGTTTTTGTCACTTTATAAATTTTTTGTTGGGGTGTTTTTTTTAATTAACAAACCTAGGGGTTTTAAAAAGTTTTTTAATTTAGGATATGATTTTGAAAATAAGATACAAACGTATATTTGTATTTGGAATAGAGACAAGATAGTGATGAAATAATGAAACAAACGCAATTTATAATTTAATATAATCTACCAACCAAGTAGGGCCTCCACCCACTTCTTCGCCACGTCACCTAACTTACTAATCCGTGTCTTCATCCCATTTTCAAATTTTTAACTTTTATATCTAAAATTACAAAAGATCCCCCAATATTTATCGATATTTTTTTAGTCCCGGTTCCAAGACAAGACAAGTTCCATCTCGGGCACTCGAAGTGGTTCCCATTATAGTTTTCGAGTACAGTTCCAAAAAATTAGAACCAGAACCTACCACACAGTGTCAATTCCACGTAGGTTCCGGTTTCGGTTTCAGTTTCGATTCTACACGTCGATTCTGGTTCTACCTGCTACCATGTTCACCCCTAGTTTGAACCCAGAAAGTCAGTGAAGGGAGCAAACATTCTTGATTACCAAGCTAACCCTTGGGGATAAAACAATGGTTACATAACATCAAATCTTATGAAAACGTGTTTGGTAGAAATAAGTCGAATTGTTTTTTTTTTAAACAATTTTTGTATACGATCCTTAAAAAGTTTAAATTAGAAGATGATTAAAAGTTGACTTCCTAGTTTTCTATAGTTTTCAAATATTATATCGAACACATTTTTAAATAGTAAAAATACTAAGGATTTGTTGGATTGAGGGATTTTAAAATCCATGGTTTTTGTACAATCCATGGATTCAAAATCCATGTATTTAATAAATTCCATTGTTTGGTTTAAATATAAAATATCCATGGATTGTTGATTCAAATTTCCATGCACTCATGTGTGGTTAAGTGAATACAATCCATAAATTAGATAGATAATTTCTAACTTTACCCTCAATATCCAAAACCAACAAAAATTCAACTTTCATCTAATTAAATACAAGTTAAATTATATTTGATAGAGAAGTCCAATTATAATAAATGATTTTTTGTGATTTGGTAAAAAAAAATAAATAAATAAAAGAATTCTAGGTTAATATAATATAGTATCAACTATCTTCATTCATTATAACTTCAATAGTTGAATAATTTCATATTAAAATATATAACATGACCATACATAAATACAAAATTAGTGTCAATATAATGGACTAACACCATCTCCAAAAACATATGAAACTTTTCATCATAGCATATTAGAGTTTGTCCCCAATCTATATATTGTGGCACTCATTACTTTGCAAAAGGACATATATATGTATAAGCTTTCATGAATAACAAAAAGCCACCATCAATAAGTTCTTAACCAGATAACAAAAAGAATCACCATGAGAAATTGAAATAATTAAAAAACTTTTTGCAAATAAAAAATAATTAATTAAATTAACGGAAACTCACTGGTAGATTATTTCTCTAGTATGCTTTGAAGATACTGATGATGTAAAGGTGAAGAGCGCAAAATGAGAGAACGATAAATATATTTCTTTTAATTAGAGTAAAGGATAATTACTGGGATATTAGATTATTAACAAGGGTAGTATTGGAAAATTAAAATATTATCAAAACCCCCCATTTTATTAAAACTGATGGATTTGACAAAATCCCATCTACCAGGTGGGATTTTAAAACCCGAAAAAATAAAGGATTTTGGAAGGTGGTGGATTGTCCAAAATCCATGGATTTCAACATTTTTTTTTTTTTTATTTAAAACCAAATGAAGTATTTTACCAAATCCATGGATTTAATAAAATTATTCATTTAGAATCCCTCAATCCAAACGAGACCTAACATATAACTCAAAATTTTGAATCATATTTTAGTTTTTGAAGATAATTTTTGAATCACAAATCAAATTGACATGAAAATTCATCCAAACCAATATTTCACATTTAAAGTGAGTTCACGACTTTTTCCCACTCAAATAATGACTTAATGATATTTTCCCACCCACAGACTTTTAAAATACCATTTTACTACCCAAATTTATATTATGGCAGTGAACAGAGATCAAACTCGATCCATGCTGATGAGACATTTGAAGAGGGGAGGCCGATGAGTCTTTTGGTGGTGGAATGTTGGATTTTTGTGGTTGGGATTGATAAGAACTTGACTTGGGAGGGGCAATTATGCAAATCCTAATCGCTTGATTGCTGGTGATTAGCAAGGTTAGCGGGAGTAGGGTTTGAGGGGTTTTGGTGAGTGATGATCGGGAAAGAGAATGGTGGTCGTTTGGGCTCGCAATGATGCCGAAATCAGAAACAAAATATAAATTTCAATAATAAAATGGTATTTTAAAAGTCTGTAGGTGAGAAAGTGTCATTAGGCTATTAGTTGGGAGGGAAAAAGTCGTTTACTCATTTAAAGTTTGTATTAATGGGCCAATATTTTGTCCAACAATGGGGAATACGTATGGATTAGAAAATCTAATTTCTTCATTCTTTTTAAATATATTATTTATTATAATTATATTAAAAAGGATTTTTTTTTGGAAAGATTATATTTTCTTAATTATGGGTCAACGTTCCTGTAAACAGTTTTGACGGGTATAAATTTGGAAAATAATTATAAACCATTTCAAAATTTACTATTGTTGATGCGGTTTTTTGCACCAATGAGATGTACGCAACCCTTCGAAAAGTTTGCACAAAGGGTCTATGATAGAGTAAATGAAGTGCTAAACAGTAAATGAGTAAAAATAAATAGAAAATAGTTAAGAGCAGCTTTTATAGTGGTTCAGATACACGAAACAATTCATGCGTCCACTGTTATTTTATTGATGTGTTTACAAAGAGAATTTGCTCTAGAGACTATTGTTGTAATGCTCTTATAGTTAAAGAGATTTTGTATATCCCTAGTTTGATGTGAGAACCCCCTATTTATAGTATTCTGAGGATGATCTTAAATGTGAAGTAACCTTCATGCATCTCAACCTATGGCCAAAATGAGGTGTGAAATAACGTTCATGCATTGTAACACGTGGCCAAAATGACATCGTAGCTTGAAATCTTATTGGTGAAGTAATCTTTTGGAAGTTTACACAGGAAGAGATGACAACCATAACATTTTGATAATCCTTTTCAAAAAATATTAAAAATCTGATAATCCTTTTCAAAAAATATTAAAAATCCTTTGCTAAAGAGATGACAGAAAAAAAGTTCAATTCAATCTTTATAACTATAGGCTAAAGAATTATTTTCTTTGCAAAATAATTGCCCATTAATAAATCACTTGAAATCTGAATGAAATTTTGTTTTCACGAATCCATGAGTCGATGACCCACTGACATTTGGGAAAGGGGAAGGGAAAGCAGATCATTTCAATATTTAATGGTCCACTTTCCCAAAAGTGACCTAAGACCTTCTTGAAGAAGTTTGAAGGATAGCGACATCTTTCTTTTTGATACGTATATATATAAATAATATACTTAAGTGGGAATATCAGACTGAAGCAAACAAGACTGCCAAGCCTTTGAAATTCCCTTGTAAGTGAGACGAATTCTTACTACATAAATTGTTAATTTTTTATTCATTATTATTGATTTAATTATTTTTATTTTATGTGTTACTCTTGTTTATGACTGGGGAACCTGAAGAAATTTAGACAATTTACAATCTGGAATACTGATGTTGACTAGTTCAAGAGACTATTTATTTCTATTAGCGTCGTAATGGTTGCAAGCCATTATGTCTATTGGTTGGATATATAATTGTTAGTAAAAGTAAGAGAAACATTTCTTGAGTTGTTTTTTTTTTTTTTTTTAATTCTTATTATTATTTTCAGAGGTTTTGAGGTTAGAGTATTAGAGGTTTTGGGTTATTCTATAATTTTGTTGGTTTTGCAAAAAATGGGTGTTAATTGGGAGAGTGGTTTTATTTGCAAAGTTCCGTTGTTGATGATTCATTCTAACAGGATTTAAGACTGTTGCTTTATCTTTATGGCTTATATTCCACCACACAAGCGACACTCAAAGGATCGTCCAACTCCAACTCCAATTCCAGAGCTGCTTGCTCCACAATTCAAGAGAGATTTGAACTTGAGATCATTTCGACATAATCCAAACCCATGCGTATACAGATGGTTCATTGTTGGTTTGGATGATAATCACCAATTTCCTTCATTTGTCCGCCTTGAGCCGATTTCAAAACCCATCGAGCGGACTCTAGGAGAAAAGTCCCTAGTTTTAGTGAACGATCATGTAGATAAAGGTGGTGTTATGCCCTGTTTAGAATTATCTTAATGTATTATATTTTTTTGTTTGAATTTCATTCTAGTGTTTAAAGTAGTAGTATTGATCTTTTTCTCTCTTGTTTGTAGGTAATGATGAAGTGGGAGGGAATATATCAAGACGACCTTGGGAATTTGTTGCTAAAAATGCATGGCCAGATATATTGACTTGTTTTAACAATCTGAGGAACAGAATGGAGTGTAAAGAGCTCGAGAAAGTAAAGCCAGTATTGGTCGCTGGATTTGGCAAAATTCGTTTTCGTGGGTAATATTTCTTAATGCCTCCTTGATTTCTCTTTCTTTATGAATGTTACATAAGCCAAAATGATTGAGAATCTTATAGAATCTTATGGTCAATTAAGAATTACTAGTTGAAATAGAGGGAAATTATGAGGTTGTCCCCTACCTATTCCCATGGAAGTGATAAGAGTGAATTAAATCTCTGAATCAGGGGTAATATTTCTTAAAAAGCCAAAGTAAAGAAAATTAAAACAATGATTTATCACACATGCTATCTCTTGGCCTTTGAATTGGCTGCTTTTTTTTGGTTATGATTTACTATTTCACTCAAACCCTTCGTTTGACCTCCATTATCCTTTGTTAAGACGGAAACACTCTGCAAAAGCACATATCTACTAATAGTTATGTCATGTTTGCAGCTCAATTAGTTTGTAATGTAAAGCAAACATATGTTCGTACCAATAGTTGGTGACCAAAAAAAAAAAAAAAAGGGTTGGACTAAGCAGCTATTATAACATTAATCTTTGCGGTGCAGGTCCTATTCTGTGAACATAGAAAAGGTCAAAAAATATCCAGTCACTGAAACCACTTTGGAACCATTGATGAGAAGATTTTATACAAATGTTCCTACGTCTTATAAGGACAACATTATAAGTGGAGTTGTTCCAAAAATAGGATTTGATTTTGAAACTGATAAGGATGTATACGAGATCAAGGTAATTGTTCTTCTAAACTCTTGTCTATTAAAATCATGTTACTTGTACTTCAGATAATATAGCTATTGACTTCAATTTCATTGTCTAGGTGACTGACAGCATGCGACCACACTCAATCGTTATTTGCAAATGTAGAGTAAAAGAAGATAAAACGCTTGAGCTCTATAAGGCAAGTTTTCTGTTACATGCTTATATATGTGGTTAGTATATCAGATTTTGCATGAATGTTGCCATTATTTTAACCTACTATAAAAATAAATCTGTGTTGTGTAAATAGGATGATGGAGGTCGATACTTCAATTTGATAATCATGATTCTTAAACATTCAGAGTTAGCTGCTTTAGAAAAGTCAATGAAACAAGGCTTTTGCTAAAGTTAATTATACCAGGAATTGTAGAGGTAAAAAAAGCTGTCAGCGGCACCTATATCTATGTTATTGAATAAAAAGAAATTGGATTGAACTGAGTTTGTGAGATGAATTTTGTTGTAAAAAGTGATGGAACTACTATAATAGAAGCAAGAAAAGTTGAAGAAACAGGATAAGGATAGAAATTTTTAGAATCTGATTAAGACCATTTTAGAAGTCTTCCCAAAAACATTTAAATGGAATTCACCATTAAAAGAAGAAGAAAAAGGAAATACTTTTCAACTCTTTTGAATTGTTTGTAAAGGGCTTGCTTATACAAGAGTAAGAAGTCCTGATATAAACCAAACAAGTAAAGTTGACGTAACCCTTAGATAAGTATCTAATAAACCCAAGTATATATATAGTTACAGGTGTACTGATCTACAGGTGTACTGATCCTGAGTGTTAAATTGCAAAAAATATTGCTGATTATGAACCAACTTGAATATGCCCTTCTCGAAGAGTGCCTTTTGCTTCATGGGATTTGGATCTGGGTGATATATCGGGGACATAAAGAAATATTAAGTATCTCATTGGATTCATTTGTTTATTTATATTTTGAATTGCCAGAATTTTATATTCACTTTAAATTTATCTTTATTTTGTATGTAGAGCCTCATGCTCAATTGGAGATATTTTTCTTGTAGGTTGAAACAAACCATACTCGTCGAATGGCCATATACACATCATGCGTGGATAAGAATTTAGACCTGAGGCTGACGCTATGGACGAAGAGTATTGGCACTGACTTAACTGTAAGTTAATGTGCAACCCTACCCATTAGATGCTTTAGGTAGAATAATATAGCATAACTTTGTTTCTATTTTCTGTCTCTCTTTTAATCATGTTAATTTTATCTTTGTTGTTACTAATCAGAATATTTATTCATTTCAAACGAAGAAAAAAACAACTTTAAAGCAGGAGAAGGAAATCTTCATTCTATAAATTGATTTTATGTGGACATAGCCCATTTTCTAAGGGATGAAGAAAGAAGAAATACAAGACAATGCTCAAAAAGTTAAACATACAGTTAAATATTTAATACCTTTTTACTGAGGATTACAATCTATGAGAGTTTTCTCTCCAGACATCAAACGTTAACAAGTGACTGAAGTAAAAAACAAAATCATCAGAGTCAAAGTTTTAATTGCCAAGTTGTAGACTTAAACAATTGTAATGCTTTTGCTTTGCACAATGAGGTTCCTTATTTGATATTTTTTTATTTTTTTGTGGGAGTCGGTCTTTTGAGAAGAGTAATTATGTAAAACCAAAAGAAACAGTGGTTTAACATGTATCTATTGAATGCTTTAGTTTATAGCTGTTTCAGTTATCCTTGAGAATGATATCTATAATCAAACTGATTATATGCGTTCTTCCAGGGTGAAGAAATTCAGAGCCTTAGAAATCTGATTAGTTCAGCTATTTTAGATCGAGGAGTGAAGGGTGGTTTGAGATGGCCCCTAGGGAAGTCAAACTCGGGGGATCAATACCGTGTTAGTAAGGTTTGGCACAAAGAAGTTAAGTTGTATGAAAGCTCATCACTGAGGCTCAAGGTAAGACATGCTGATCGATTTAGTTTTGAGTCTTCTAGAGGGGAGTCTTCAATTAAGATTTCTCTGCAGTTGAAGCGATTAGCTTCAGACATACTGGTAATTGTTATTTATTGCATTCGACTTATTCACTTGACCTTCTCTTTTCATGTGAGACTTAATAAATGTTGAAATTATTACTATTCAGAAATTTATCATTGAAGTGACTGTTTTCCAGATATTGTTTCTAATTTCACCGTTGAGTTGCAGAACAATTTCACTATAGAAAATTTCAATGATGCAAAATTTTTCCAAAAGTTTTATGAACAATTTCAACATAGAAGATTATAATGAAAATATTTTGAGTTTTAGCTGTGTTTGAGTTTAATTATTTTTTTGCAATGGATCATATGAAGTAAGCAATTGCTTCTGTATTTTTTTTCATATTTCTGCACTTATTTTGTTTCTTTTTTTTCACAATTTTCAGGAACAGAAGGTGGATACTGATACTATGTATAACATGTTTAAGGACACCTTAGGGTTGATATGGGATCATTTTTTGTGTTGTGAGCACTTCTTGACATAAGCAACTCGTGCCAAGCTTTACCTATTGTGAAAAATGTTAATACGTTAATGTCAGTGATGGGAATAGCCTATGTCCGTCTCCAATGGTGGAACATTTCTTGTAAATATTTGTTACAAAATATTTTTAATGCTTCTTTCTTTCTTCCTTTTTAATCCTTGTAAGAGCTGCTTAATATGGTACAAGTTTGGCGTTTCAACAATGGTATGCTTGGTAATGTAAGTTTAGCTTAGGGTTTGTGAGCAAACAGAAAAACAGAGAAAATGTGATCGAATTTCTTTATTGGGTAGACTAAATTTTCAATAGCTACAGTGAAGAGAACATTCTTCTCTTTTATACAAAAACGAAGAGTAAAGGTAAGGTGAGTTTTACAACTGATTTTGTTATAATCAAAACGACACCGTCTTGCAGAATTTCATTTTTCTCCTGCTACTTGAACTTTTTACACTTTTGTCCTTTGATCAACATCCCCTCTCAAACTGGACATTCTTCTTTGCTGCTTCAGTAGCCTTTCTTTCACCAGCTCTTTGACCAACATCCCTTCTGAAACTAAACTCTCTTCCTTTTTCTACTACCACTGTTCTCCTTTAACCCCTTTAGTCAACAGATGCACAAACTCAACTCTTCAAATAATCAAACTTTCAAGTTGTAACTCTACTACTCAAACTGTCATACACATTCTGTGTTACTACCGAAAAAAAAAAAAAAACCATAACTTGCTCAACTACTCAAAGCATCAATTCATTTTCAGTTCTGCATTTTCAATTGCAACTTTAGCTAATCAACTCTACATCAACACCGACTCAACAACCAAACATAACAACAAAACAAGAGCAAGCTTCACAATTTAACAAACTGTCATACACATCTACAAATTGCATTTCTTAGCTCAACCATCTGAAGTTCAATCACAGTTCTTCAATTTAACAACTCAGCACCATAAATTCATCAACACAATTCTGTAATTCATTTTCAGTTCTGCATTTTCAATTGCAACTTCAGCTAATGAACTCTACATCAGCACCACTCAACACCAAACAAACACAACCAACCAGCAAGCTTCACAATTTAAACAAACTGTCATACACATCTACAAACTGCATTTCTCACTCAACCATCTGAAGTTCAATCACAGTTCTCCAATATAACACCTCTGCACCATAAATTCTTCAACACATTCTGTCAAAACAACAAACTGCATTTTCAAGTTCAATCACCTAAAGTTCACACAAAACTGCAACTTGCAAACTATTTTCCTTTGATCAACAGATACACTCCCAAGATCTCAATAAGCAATCATTAACCTAAGGAAGTTCACCCACCAACTAACAACAAACATTCTTCCATACATCAAACATTCTTCTTCTGCACTACACTCCTTTCAGATGTATTCATTCAGCTCTTCTAACTATAAAAAAATCAGAGCATTGAAATTAAAGAGTAAAGTCTACTCTTCACTGTATCACTGAAAAAATCAGTTTATCATAAGTATTCAAAACTTTTTTTCTCCCAATTCTTACTTGTTCGCAAACCCTAAGCTAAATTTACATGGTATCAGAGCCCTGACTAATGTCAATGGCCTCAGATCCTGCTCACTCTCATCGCTAAACACACAAGGAGATGATGTCTGAAGTACAAAATCAACTACTGCATGTCTTACCTCGAGCTTGCAAGTAATCAATCCAAGCTAACAAGGACAACTATCGGTTTTGGAGCTCTCGGGTTCTCTTTGCCGTTGGCTCACATAAGTTGGAAATCACCTGTTAGGTAGAGTGCCTTGTCCTTCTCCGATTCTGATTAATGATTCTGAGGTAGAACTTAGCAATAATACTGTTGGAGAAAGCTTAAATCCAGCTTATGTTTTGTGGAAAAGACTGATAAATGCTTAGTGAGTTGTTTGCTAGCTTCAATTAGTGAAAGCATTTTCTGTGTTGTGTCTAAATGTAGTTGTTTCAAATGAAATTTGGTTAGCCTTAGAAAATGAGTTGTTTACCGAGTCAAAAGCTAGAGCCTTACATTTGAAAAATTTGCTTCAAACAACTCATAAAGGAGGATTGAGTATTAGTGACTATGTGAAGAAAATGAAAGAGACAGCAGAAAGCTTAGCTGCAAGTGGATTGATTATCTCTGATGGAGATTTATTACAGTATGTGTTAGATGGTCTAGGGCCTGAATATGATCCAGCCGTAATGACACTCACTTCTAGACTAGAATCAAAGGTTGATACTGTAACTCTTCAAGAGGCACAGTTTCTGTTGCAGAAATATGAAATCCAGCTTGAAAAGTTTAATTCCACAGACTTGTACAATACTTCAGCAAATATAGCCTTTGTAAACAGTCATGGATGTTATAATGTGTCTGGTATAAGTTCACCAGTGAGTGATAATGTCAAAACTGCAGGTAACTTGAGTGGCACAATACCCTTTCTAATGTCTCTTGGGAACCCACACACCTCACAAAACTATGTTACCTCTGCCTACAATACTACCACACAACCCTATTCTCCTGGTCCAGTTACTAATCCCTCTTTACCCTACAACACTATGCCATTTAACCCTAGATCTTCCAGCTTTAACACTTACAGAAGAGGCAGAGGTAGAGGCACTGGCAGGGGAAGAATTATCTGTCAAGTGTGCAATAAAGCTGGACATTCAGCCATCCAATGTTATCATCGATATAACTCAACGTACAATGGCACTTTTCAAACTGGCAATGGAAATTTTCCCAGCCACTCATTTACAGATCCAGTACTGTATTCCCCTATTGGTACCTCACAGCAGCATCCTGATAGTACATTTCAAACACAGCACCTGCATTATAACCCACAACAGTCACAGTACAATCAATCCCAACAACCACATTATACTCCACAGCAGTCACAGTACACTGGCAATCCTAAGAATAATGTCAGTGCTTCAGCAACTTTTGGAGTTCCTAGTCACCAGATGGGAGCCAATAGTTAAGCAAATCTGGTTTATACTAGTGGTATCTCATTGGGGTATCCTGGAAGCAATGCTTTTCCAGCTCAGAACTGCACAACACTTTACAATAATTCACAGGCCTCTGTCACCACTCCAATTGATCCAGCATGGTATATGGACTCTGGGGCAACATATCATGTCACTTCCAACCTATCTCAGCTGAGCATTAGTAAGAACTATGAAGGTGAGGATAAGCTTTAGGTTGGCAATGGTGAGTACCTTCTCATTTCCCATACTGGTCACTCCTTTACTCCTAGTAGTCTTCATTCTAAGTGTCTTTATCTTAAAAATATACTGTGTGTTCCTAAAATCACAAAAAATCTGCTGAGTATTTCTAAGTTTACAAGGGATAATAATGTTGTTGTTGAGTTTGATGCTAACTCTTGTGTTGTTAAGGACAAGTCAACCAAGGCCATGTTACTATAAGGGGGTCTTAAAGAAGGACTTTATCAACTGGAAATTCCAACAAACACCACTGACCTGTTCAAACCATGTGTCTCTCCTTATCAGTCTGATCTGCCTACCACTTATACATCACCAAACCTGGCACCCACTACACATTTTATGAGTCCTTCAACTAAAGACTCCTCTCAATACTTCCATAAACCTGTGACCAACAACCAACATCTAGAGTTAGTTGGAAAAGTCAATAAACATCCTGATATAGTTTCAAATGTTAGCTATAATAAAAGTTCTGTTTCTGAAGAACAATGTAATGACTTTTGTTCTAGAAATAAGTCAAAATGTATTTCTGTTGAACCTACTGTTTGTCCTACTGCTACTACTAATAGAATACATAATGATGAATTCTTGTTTAAGCCTACTGCTTCAATAGTTGAGAATGATATTGCTACTGCTTCAATGAGTGAAAATAATACTGCAAACTGCTATGTTAATGATGAAATGTCTACTGATTTTCTTGTTAGTGAACAATTGTCTGCTGTTAATTGCCCTAATCATGAACAATTGTCTGCTGAAAACCCTTACACTACTGGTTCCTCACCAAATTGCTTGACTGTTGACAAACACTTACATCAACACATGATTTGGCATAAAAGATTGGGTCATCCCAACTCAACTACATTGCATAAAATCTTATTAACACTTCCCAAATATGTTTCTCTCACTGCAAACCAAAGTCTGCCTATCTAAGTGTCTAACTTCTGTGATGCCTGTCAGCTAGGAAAGTTACATCAAAATAGTTTTCCCTTGTCTCAATCTCATGCTACAGAACCTTTAGCTCTTGTTCATAGTGATGTGTGGGGTCTTGCCCCAGTCACCTCAGTAGAAGGATTTAGGTATTATGTACAATTCCTAGATGATTTCAGTCGCTTTACATGGCTGTTTCCCCTTAGAACAAAAGCTGAAGTTAAGTCCATCTTTATCAAATTCCACCACCTTGTTGAGAGGCAGTTTGAAACCAAACTAAAGTGTCTCCAGTCAGATCAAGGAGGAGAGTACAAAGCTTTACTTCCTTATCTGACTGAAAATGGTATTCAAACTAGGTACTCTTGTGCCTATGTTCATCAACAAAATGGCCGTAGTGAGAGGAAACATAGGCACATTATTGAAACAGGACTTACATTATTAGCTCATGTCTCTATGCCTTTAAAATACTGGTGGTTGGCCTTTGAAACAGCAGCCTTTCTCATTGACCGACTGCCCACTGTTGTCTTAAATAATAACACTCCATATTTCATGCTATTTCATAAATATCCTATGTATGAAAGTCTTAAAGTTTTTGACTGTTCTTGTTTTCCTTTTTTTTTTTAAGAATTTTCATAGTCACAAGTTTGATTTTCATTCCTCAAAATGTGTATTTGTAGGGTATAGTTTACTTCACAAAGGTTATAAGTGTTTAAGGGTTGATGGAAAAATTTTTATTACTCCTAGTGTCAAATTTAATGAAAATGAATTTCCTTATTCTCAAGAGTTTGGTAAATCTTCTGTTCAATCCAATTCTGACCCTTCAGCCAATCCCACCAATGCTTGTTCCAATAATACTTCACCACTGTTTAAGAAGGGATGTTGGTCAAAGGACGAAAGTGCAAAAGAGCCAAGTAGCAGGAGGACAATGTAGTTCTGCAAACGGTGTCGTTTCTGTTTTATAATAAAAACAGTTGTAAAACGCAACACTTTGATCTTCTCTTATATTTGCTTGTATAAAAGAGTAAAGTCTACTCTTCACTGTATCACTGAAAAAATCAGTTTATCAGTAAAGTAAATTCAAACATTTTTTTCTCCCAATTCTTACTTGTTCGCAAACCCTAAGCTAAATTTACAAGAATCAGTGCGTAGCACAAGGAACTGCAATCACATTTAGTTTCTGTCTCAGCTCAGCAAATTGAATAGCAGACAATGCCTTTGTCAATACATCTACAATCTGCAATTTTGATGGTACATATTGAACTGCCAGATTCTTGGCAAGAACTTGCTCCCTAATGTAGTGAGCATCTATTTCTATATGCTTTGTTCTTGCACGAAAGACTAGATTTGAAGCTAAGGCCCTGACACTTGTATTTTCACATCAAATTATAGGTTTTGAGTGCAAGTGAAGGCTGAGTTCAATGAACATACTTTGAAGCCATGCAACCTCTATAGCAGTTTGTGCTAAAGCCCTGTATTCAGCATCAGTGGATGACAATGCAACAACTTTTTGTTTCCTGAAGCTCCACTGAATTAGATTAGGTCCAAGATAGACACAATACCCACCAGTGGATCTTTTATCTTCAACATTACTACCCCATTCCGCATCAGCATAGCACTCAATATTCAGGGAACTTGCTAGTTTAAACTAAAGCCCATAGTGCAGTGTCCCTTTAACATATCTAAGAACTATCTTACAGGCTTGCCATTGTAACTCAGTTGGGGCTTGTAAAAACTGACTAAGACGATTAACTGTGAAGCTAATATCCGGTCTAGTCAGTGTTAGGTACTGCAAAGCTCCAATTGTGCTGAATGTAGAATTCTCAAACAGATCACTATCATCACTATTTAGTCTAGTACCAACAGCCATTGGTGTAGAGCATGGGTGTGCATCCATCATTCTGGTTTTAACATGCAAGTCTGAGGCATATTTGGACTGCCTGAGATGTATACCAGCTGCTATTCTAGATGCTTCCAGACCTAAAAAGTGCTTGAGTGATTCTAAAGTTTTCAAGGCAAATTGCTCATTTAAATCTTCCAACAACTGAGTTATGTAGGCTGCATTAGAACCAGTAATTAAAATATCATCTACATAAACAAGAACAAAGATTAGTCCTGATGATTTTTTAAGAACAAATAAACTTGAATCTGAAACTGAGTTTTGAAAGCCTTTGTCTTGGAGAGCAGCCTTGAATTTATCAAACCAGACCCTAGGAGCCTAATTAAGGCCACATAGAGCCTTCTTTAATTTGCAAACATATAAGGGATAAGCAGCTGATTCAAAGCCACTTGGTTGCTGCATTAACACTAGCTCGCTTAGAGTGCCATTAAGGAAGGCATTGTTGACATCAATTTGTTGAACATCCCATGCATTGGTTACTACTAGAGTAAGAACTATTCTGATGGTGGATGGCTTTATAACTGGACTAAATGTTTCAAAGTAGTCCAAACCAGGAGTTTGTTGAAACCCCTTAGCCACTAGTCTAGCTTTGTACTTCTGTAGAGTACCATCAGCATTCAATTTTGTTATGAAAACCCATTTATTACCCACAACATTCATGTCTACAGTAGGAGGAACAAGGGTCCAAGTGTTGTTCCTAATTAGAGCATCAAATTTTGCCAGCATAGATTCTTTCCAAACTGCAGTTTGTAATGCTTCAGCCACTATCAAAGGTTCTAATTCTATAAGAGACTGACTGGCTGTAAGATAAACAGCATGATCGAAGGACCCACAAGTTGAATCAACATGACCAGCAGCAACTTTAGCTCTTGTAATCATAGGGTGAGAATTAATAGGAGCAGGAAGTTAAACATTATTAACCTGTGAAGCAGTAAGGTCAACCTCAAGTTGACAATTTGGTAGAGTACATGATGATGGACTAGTAGGTAATGGAGATGGAGAAGAACAAGGTAGGAGGGATTGGGATTGAGTAATTTGTAAATTTGTATTAAGACTACCATAATGTGTTTTTAGAAATGGACTTAAATTAGAGACCTTACAACTAGATGCAGGATCACAGGCTGGTATTGGAGTAACTAAGTCAACTTCAATATGACACTTTGGCAAATTGTTAGAGGAAGAAATAACAGGTAGTTGAGATATTGGATTATGACTATTTGAGTTAGATGGAAAAGACTCTGATCGATTGGTATTTAATGGAGAACTAGATTTTTCAGTGGTAACCTCATGTGGAATTAAAGAAAGATTGTGACTAGAACTATCAGCAATCTTAGAGGAACTAGATAAAGATGAATCAAATAAGTGTGAAGAGGATGTACCTGTTGTTGAAGAGTAAGTACCAACTGCTGGATTGCTAAGAATAGTCTGAGAACTAGTTACTACTTGGGGATCAGAACCTGTTAGAGATGAGCTATGTTGGAAAATTATACTGGGCAGTGTTGAAGTATTACTGGGACAAGCATTAGAAGAATTGGCCGAAGGATCAGAGTTAGGTTGAACAGGGGACTTATCAAACTCTTGAGAATAAGGGAATTCATTTTCATTAAATTTAACACTAGGAGTAATAAAGATTTTCCCATCGGCCCTTAAACACTTATAACCTTTGTGAGTAAACTATACCCTACAAACACACATTTTGAGGAATGAAAGTCAAATTTGTGACTACGAAAATTCTGGAGAAAAGGAAAACAAGAGCAGCCAAAGACTTTAAGACTATCATACACAAGATATTTATTAAAAGGCTTGTAATAGGGAGTGTTATTATTTAAGACAGTAGTGGGCAGTCAGTTGATGAGAAAAGCTGCTGTTTCAAATGCTAGCCACTAGTATTTTAAAGGCATAGAGGCATGAACTAACAAGGTAGGTCCTGTTTCAATAATGTGCGTGTGTTTCCTCTCACTACGATGATTTTGTTGGTGAACATAGGCATAAGAGTACCTAGTTTGAATACCATTTCAGTCAGGTAAGGAAGTAAAGCTTTGTACTCACCTCCTTGATCTGATTGGAGGCACTTTAGTTTAGTTCCAAACTGCCTCTCAGCAAGGTGATGAAACTTGATAAAGGTGGATTTAACTTTAGCTTTAGTCATACGGGGAAGCAGCCAGGTGAAGCGACTAAAATCGTCTAGAAATTGCACATAATACTTGAATCCTTCTACTGAAGTGACTAAGGCAGGACCCCACACATCACTGTGTACTAGAGCTAAAGGTTCTGTGGCATGAGATTGGGACAAGGGAAAACTACTTTGATGTAACTTTCCTAGCTGACAGGCATCACAGAAATTAGTAGGAAAAACAGACTTGGGAAGTGTTGATAAAACTTTATGTAATGTAGTTGAGTTGGGATGACCCAATCTTTTATGCCAAATAATGTGTTGATATGAATGTTTGTCAACAATCAAGCAATTTGGTGTGGAATCAGCAGTGGAAAAAGTAATAGTAGACATTTGTTCATTAGTTGGGCAATTTGCAGTGTTCTCAATCATTGATGCAGTAGACTCAAATAAGAATTCATCATCATGTATTTTATTAGTATTGACAGTTGGATAAGCATCAGATTCTACAGGAATACATTTTGACTCATTTCTAGAATAAAAAACATTACATTGTGCTGTAGAAACAGAATCTTTATTATAGCTAACATTTGAAATTGCATCAGAATTTTTATTGACATTTTCAACTAACTCTAGATGTTGGTTGGACAATTGAGGAGTCGTCACAAGTTTATTGAAAGGCTGAGATGAGTCTTTGATTGAAGAGCTCATAAAATGTGCAGTGGTTGCCAAGTTTTGTGACAAATAGGCTGTAGTCAGACCAGATTGATGAGAAGAGACACATGGTTTTGACAGGGCAGTGGTCTTTGGTGGAATTTCCAGTTGATAAAGTCCTTCTTTAAGACCCCCTTGTAGTAACATGACCTTGGTTGACTTGTCCTTAACAACACAAGAGTTAGCATTAAACTCAACAACAACATTATTATCCCTTGTAAACCTAGAAATACTTAGCAGGTTTTTTGTGATTTTAGGAATACAAAGTATGTTTTTAAGATAAAGACACTTGGAATGAAGACTACCATGAATAAAAGAGTGACCAGTATGGGAAATGAGAAGGTACTCACCATTGCCAACCTGAAGCTTATCACCTTCATAGTTCTTGCTAATGTTCAGTTGAGACAGGTTGGAAGTTACATGATCAGTTGCCTTGGAGTCCATATACCTTGTTGGATCAATTGGAGTGGTGACAAAGGCTTGTGAATTATTGCACAGTGCTGTGCAACTATGAGCTGAAAAGAATTACTTCCAAGATACAATGTTGAGTTACCACCAGTATGAACCAGATTTGCTTGACTATTTGCTCCCATATGGTGACTAGGAACTCCAAAAGTTGCTGAAGTACTAAAATTATTTTTACGGGTGCCAGTGTACTGTGACTGCTATGGGGTATAATGTTGTTGCTGTGATTGAAAGGCACTATCAGGATGCTGCTGTGAGGTACCAATAGGAGTATACGGTACTGGTTCAGTAGGATAAGTATTGTAATAGTGTTGTGGTATTGGATCAGTGAATGAGTGATTGGGAAAGCTTTGGGATGAGACATTGCCAGCTTGAAAGGTACCATTATAAGCTGAGTTATATCGATGATAACATTGTATGGCTAAGTGTCCAGCTTTATTGCAGACTTGACAAATAATTTTCTCTCTGCCTATGCCTCTACCTCTGCCTCTTCCATATGTGTTAAAACCAGAAGATCTAGGGTTAAAGGGCATAGTGTTGTAAGGTAAAGGGGAATGAGCAACTGGACTAAGAGAATAAGGTTGAGTGGTAGTGTTGTAGGCAAAAAATGAAGGCTAAATAGGTGAGGCAGGGGACTGAACAGGTGAGTTTACATAGGAGGGTAAGGTGACATAGTTTTGTGAGGTATGTGGGTTCCCAAGAGACATTAGAGAGGGTATGGTACCACTTAGGTTATCTGCAGTTTTGACAGGAGGATTTACTGGTGAACTTGTACCAGACACATTATAACATCCATGATTAGTTATTGAGGCTATGTTTGCTGAGGTATTATACAGGTCTGTGGAATTGAACTTCTCAAGCCATATTTCATATTTTTGCAACAAAAACTATGCCTCTTGAAGAGTTACAGTATCAACTTTCGATTCTAGTCTAGAGGTAAGTGTCATTACTGCTAGATCATATTCAGGCCCTAGACCAGCTAACACATATATAATAAGTCTCCATCAAAGATGATCAATCCACTTGCAGCTAAGCTTTCTACAGTCTCTTTCATTTTCTTCACATAGTCACTAATACTCAATCCTCCTTTATGAGTTGTTTGAAGCAAATTTTTCAAATGTAAGGCTCTAGCTTTTGAGTCTGTAATAAACTCGTTTTCTAAGGCTAACCAAATTTCATTGGAAAATCTACACTTAGACACAACACAGAACATGCTTTCACTGATTGAAGCTAGTAACCAACTCACTAAGCATTTATCAGTCTTTTTTCACAAAACATAAGCTGGATTTAACCTTCTCCAACAATATTATTACTAAGTTCTACCTCAGAATCATTAATCAGAATTGGAGAAGGACAAGGCACTCTACCTAATAAGTGATCTTCCAGCTCATGTGAGCCAATAGCAAAGAGAACGTGAGAGCTCCAAAAACGATAATTGTTCCTTGTTAGCTTGGGATTGATTACTTCCAAGCTCGAGGCAAGAACCGAGGTAGTTCGATTTTGCAATTCAGACATCATCTTCCCGGTGCTGTTAAGCGACTGAGAGAGAGCAGGATCTGAGGCCATTTGACGTTAGTCAGCGCTCTGATACTGTAACACCTACTGAAAACTAGTACAATGCATGCAATTAACAATGAAAAATTGGGCCCAAAATATTTCTTTTCATTACAATTCACATGTCTTTTATACACAAAAGTTACTGTTTACAAAAGTGCATTTCAAAAGACAAAATAGGGGAACAGTGTAGCTATTCCTCCTCGCGCGCCGACGCCCCTCCAACCGCATCAACACCTAGAACCTGCATCCACAAAGGAAAATAACGGGGTGAGCACAAATAATGCTCAGTAAGTAAAACTCTCTAACTGTCTGTCCCCGTGTGTGACTCTTAATTCTTTCCTTTTCTAATTCTGTTTCTATTTCTGCTTCTATTTCTGTTTCTATAACATCATGGCCTCATCTTACCGGAGGTACGGCCGAATGGCGTTCACACAGCACCATCTCATTCTCTATGGCTATCGGGTGGAATTCACACAGTACCAACCCATTCTTAGTGACTACCGAGTGAGGATCACAAAGCACCAACTCGGTTCCTCCTAACTATCGGGTGGAGATCACCTAGCACCTACCCGTTCCTCATGAATTTTGGGTAACGATCACCAAGCATTTACCCGTCTCTAGTCACTATCGGGGGATGATCACAAAGCATCAACCCGCTTCTACTAGCCATTGGATGATGATCACAAAGCATCAACCCATCTCTAAGGGCTATTCGGATGATGTTCACAAAGCATCAATCCGATTCCCATAACGGTCGGGTGATGATCACAAAGCATCATCCCAACTATACCACTCTTCTAACTCATTCTATTGTAGCATTTTTCAATGCTCTCTACCCTTAGAGTAATTTTACCCACTAAGCTCTCTACTCATAGGGTATTTCTAAACACAAAGTTTCCTACTCTTTCTTAGGTCACTCTTCAATGCATATAACAATGCACATGGATGATTCATCTCTACTAATGCACTTGTGAAATGCCAACATGCAATGTTGCAAGAATTAAGGTTCATTACTCACACTCAAACCTCTATTAGGCATTTCATCAAACAACTCATGTGCACTATAAAACTCTATCATAGCCATGAATCTAAAACTTTTCCTAACCATCCAAAATGGGGAAAAACCCCTTCACAAAGTCATAATAACCTGTCAAATAAAACACTTCCAAAAAGGGTTCCATAACACCCCTTCAAATCCATCTCAACTACCTTGCCAAACCAACAACCCATTTCTCATATTTGCAAAGTAATAACATTCACAAAGCATAGAAATTTCTATTTAATCCTTCATACATGCCTTATTACATGTATATCACATACATACATCAAATCTATCAAAACCCTAATCAAGAAATTTCATAAATCTCAACTTGGGTTGGGTTTTACTTACTTGCTATGGAGAGACTTCACCAAATCTTCTTTCCACTTGGTTTCTTGGCTATTCTCTCTACTCTTAACCAAAAGAATGAAAACCCTCAAAAACCAAAATGAACTAAAATCTACATATCACACAACTTAAGGAGAAATCCTTACCTTAGGAAGCCTTAGGTTGCTTTCTATACCCCCAAATCACTTCAAAACCCTTGAAATTCCTTGAACCAAAAGAAAAGAGAAATTGAGAGGAGAAGAAATGAAGAGTCACGTTTGAGAAGAAGAAATGAGGGGTTCTTTGATTCTAATTCCTTTTAATGAAATATTAACACACTCATTCCCATTTTGCCCTTGTTCTATTTTGGGAATTCCATCCATATCCTTTGATTCATTACAAACTCACCCCCATATCAACATATTCTCCATGTAAAATCCTTACAATTCACTCCCCACTTTTCCTGCTAATTAGGGGTAGAAGGGTCAAATTGTCCTTAGGGAAGAAAATGTCTAAAACTCAACCAACATGAAATTCGGCCCGTCGCCGCGGCGAAGAAACATTTGTCGCCGCGGCGAAACTGTCCAGAGAGTTTCACCCTTGGTTCAACCCATCTTCGCCGCGGCGAAGATTCTTCTTCGCCCCGGCGAAGCTTGGTACACTCAAATTCTTCTATTTTCAACCAATTTCAGGGCAACAATCAACATAACATTCAAACAAACAAATATAACAAAAACCAACTCGATTAAGGGCGAAAGAGGAAACAATAACAACGTACCTCAAGCGGGGCGTTACAGATACCATGTAAGTTTAGCTTAGGGTTTGTGAGCAAATAGAAAAACAGAGAAAATGTGATCGAATTTCTTTAATGAGTAGACTAAATTTTCAATAGCTACAGTGAAGAGAACATTCTTCTCTTTTATACAAAAACGAAGAGTAAAGGTAAAGTGAGTTTTACAACTGATTTTGTTATAGTCAAAACGACACCATCTTGTAGAATTTCATTTTCCTCCTGCTACTTGAACTTTTTACACTTTTGTCCTTTGATCAACAGGCAAATCATGGCTAGATTATGTACAGTTGTGCTAAAGACACATGCTGATTCAAGGAAAATTGCTGATGCGGATGCTGGAAATCTTTAAAACAAAGAAAAAATTGCATAAAAAAATATAACCTTCTTTTTCTCCGCAAAATCTGGAGTTGAAAGGTCTCTCTTAATTCCCGTTAACTAATTGAGTTGACTGTTTACTTTGAAGACGTTGGTAAAAAATATTCAGGAAGGGTCCTATTTGTCTTAAATTAAGAAGTTTCTATGTTATTATTATGTACAATTTTCGAGATCTGAATGAAATTTTTTTCCACAAATCCATGACCCACCAAGAACAGCGAAAGGGAAAAGCAAAAGGTCATTTCATTCTTTAATTGTTCACTTTCCCAAAAGTAACTTATAAACACCTTCTTGGAGGAGTTTGCAGTATAGTACAAGTTTCACATTGATGTATCGTTGCAACGTTGTACTATAGCAAAACCCATTTGGATAATGTTGTAAAGCACTACGTCTGAAAAGTTGATACAAAGATAAAAAGGTAGTTTTTCTTAATATAATTGTTTATCTTTATCTAATGTTTGGGACTGCTTTTATTCACCCCTGAGAGATAGCTAAGTCCCAAGCGCCCCAACAATTTTGAAAAGTATTAGATACCTCTAAAAAATTGTCGAAAGCCTCCTAAAAATATCACAAAGCTCTTGTGAACATATCAAAAAACCTCATGTCAATATATATAAAAGTAAAACATCTCTATAGTCATAATGATGAGATCAAACTAATTTATTACTATAAAAATATTATAACTTAATAGTATAAAAATATCATAACCTAATAGAGGTGTAGTTATAAAAATTACTGTTTTGATTTCTTATTTTATAATTTACATTTTAGTAATATGTGTTAAGATTTCAATTCATTGTTTTAATAGTCATTACTGCAATTAGACAAGAAGAGACAAAATAATTATGAGAATAATAGTACGGAAATACAAAAAAGTTTCATGTCAAGAAATTCTAAACATGCTTTAGAAGCTAGAAATATTTTGGTTTCAACACAAAGTTGTCTATGCTAGCGTGTTTTATATACTCGTACGTTAAAATATGTGAAACAACTATAAAACATAAATCATTGCCTCAACAACTTTGAATAAATATTTTATTTTATCTTAAACCCTTAATGTAACATAACATATATGTTACAATGTTTATTTTTATTTATAACTATCCCAAGTTATAAATAATTATATATATATATATAACATCATTAATATATGAAAAAGAAAAACCCTCATCCATGGTGTTTTTAATACTTTCCAAAAAATTTTGTAACAATTGAGAGTTGAGACTTAACTATCTATCAAGGGGACTGATAAAATAAACTCTTAATGTTTGACATCGAAAATTTGGGGTATTTAGATCCATTTAATATAGAATTTATATACAATTTTTGTTTTTGAAAACAAGGGTTATATCAAATTAATTTTATGGAAATGTGTTTGGTACAAATAAGCCGTATTGTTTTTTGAAAGTAGTTTTGAGACAATCCTAAAAACTAGTGTGAATTAGAGATCAACTAAAGTCGATTTCAAAGTTTTCTATAGTTTTTAATCTGAAAACAATTTTTAAATAATATATCCAACACATTTTCAAATATTAAGAATACTTGGGCATAAGTCAAAATTTTGAATCATATTTTAGTTTTTGAAAATTATTTTTTAATTACAAATCAAACAGGGATAAAAAATCATCCAAACCAATATGGAGTATCCATTCAAAGTTAGTATTGATGTGCCAATATTTTGTCCATCAAAGGGGAATATGTATGGATTAGAAAGTGATCTATAGTTTCTTCCTTCTTTTTAAATATATTATAACATTTTGATAATCATTTTTAAAAAAAGTAAATGAACAATTTTCCTACCAAGGTTTGACCTTAAAACCTTTTCCAGTGGAAAAGTTTCAAAATGATACTTACTTTCTTACTCATCATTAAAATCTATTGGTAAAATCCATTAATTAACATGGTATAAATATTGTAAAGATAAAAATCCAATTCTCTCTTCTTCTCTTTTCCTAATCCTCTCTATCTCAACATCATTTCTCCTGCTAAAACCCCAAAAATTAACCATTGACGTCTTTACAATTTTCCCAGATTTGTTCTTGTGAATGAACTGTAATTCACCCAAACTTTTTTTCCCCCCAGTGTTGGTGTCTACAACCTGCCCTGCCACAACTCCTTTTGACACAAGTGCTGGACATAGCTCGACAACGGCTTCAACATAGCAAGAATTGAAATTTCTTCACCAAAAACCTTGTGATTTGCATGCTTTCCTCGTCTAAGATCATCACTATCCAAGCAAGGGAGATCATCAAGAATCACAGCTGATGCTACCATCATCTCTAGTGCACAAGCCATTGGCATCCCCAAAGACTCGTTTCCTCCAACCAACTCGCACGAAGCAATGCATAGAGTGTAAGATGGAATACATGGAGAATGATGCATGTGATACTATAACATGTATATTCATAGTTTGAAAAAAATTTCAATCAAATTGAAAATAAGTAAGGTATAACTTGTTATCTTAAGTCCTTAGTAACCTTGAAGACTTTTAATTTCAAGAGAAATTAAACAAAAGAGTATCCACACTAAGGTAGAAGAAGAATTAGGCCAAGAGATATATTTAGAGTTCTTAGAGATTTTGATCTCTACACAAAAATTGATATATCATTTTTTTTATATATGTAGCCTTGTAAACAATTCAATAATTGTTTTGGACTTCCTTAAACAATTCCATAATTGTTTTGGACTTCCTTAAACAATTCCATAATTGTTTTTAGAGTTGTAAATAATTCCATAATTATTATGAAGTTGTTACACTTCTTTAAATAATAACATTGAATTAACATTTAATCACAATTAACAATTTAACTCTTAAATTGTTTACATGACAATTTAACCCTTAAATTGTTCATATGTTTACAATTACAACCCATTATTAAATTCAATTTAATATAAAGAAAATGATTAATTATGAATTGGAATTCTATTACCATTATTAAATCCAATTTAATATAAAGAAAATGATTAATTATGAATTGGAATTCTATTTAATTCCAATTAGTAATTTAACTCTTAAATTATTCATAATAACCAATATAATTTTCCATTAAATCTAATTCAATGATAATAATATAAATAACTTTATTACCCTTGGTAGGTGCTAGCCAACCTTGGATAATCAACTATTTTTGGCTATTTCTCCATTCTCCTTAGTTTTTATGTGTGACCTCTTAGGTTCACTGTAGCCTAGCCGTGGGCCCAATATCATAGTCTATTTTTATATGTTTTGTCATAAATCTTTATGAACAAAACTCCCACTGATTATGGTAGGCATCTAGCAATGCTCCATAACCCCTAAGTCACAATGAAGATATACTCCAATGAACCCTTTTATAATCATACACGTTGTATAATCAAATCCTTCCGTTGTCTAATCCTAATTAAGAATGGATTCATGGTATGTCAAAATTCTTATCTTAATTTTATATCAAATTGACAATCAATACATATGGAACGTGCCACCAAGAAACAACATTTCAAGTAACATTTTATATACCTCGGCCGGAGATTTCCCTTTTCCAACGTATCTTGACAGTTGTCTAGGAATTTGATATCAATCTATACCAAGTCAACGGATCCCATCTTGACTATCACTTGTCCTCACACATAAACAACACATGGCAAAATTGGCTTATTAACACATGACATAATTAGCCTCATGTTTATACACCATATGAACCATATGCGTTTATGCATAATCTAACCATGATATCTCAGGTCTAAGGATTAATAATACACTAGTACGATCTTATGATAAATCATTGACTACATTTTCAATGTCCATGTGATTCATCATAAATGGTCATATTCGATAAACAGTTCACTAACCGCGTATCTATGCTAATGCCCTAGTGATATAACTTTTATAATTACCCATATCATCACATGATATTCTACAGAGGCATTCAGCATGCCTACTATGTAATATTATTGCCCAATTAATATTACCTACGTAGGGAATACTTTGATGATTTTTATCTTCTAAAGATTTGTATCATCCGGGCATTTCACATGTAATACATATATATATAAATGAAGCCATAAATCACATGTGAAATAAGAACACTTTCTTCTATTGATAAGATAAAATATATATACAAAATATATACATTAACATATATATACAAAACATAATGCCTTGGAACTAAAGACACGATTGGTTCCTAGGGCATACACTAACATAGAGTTGGAGTGAAACGTTTCCTACAAGCTTGAAGAGTGTATCTTATTGCCTCGTGAAGTATCGGTGGTGTATTTTGTGACAAAAACACTGCTTCATCTAGTGCCTTGTTGATTTGGTTTACCTTCATGGCCCTGTATTCTACAAAGTTGAATTCGAGTGAAAGGTCTTGTTGGGAGTTTGCCGTCAGATTCCGATGGCCTACAAATGGTGTAATTGGGGCAGATTGTTGCATTTGGGGGTGGAGATGCGACTTGATGGGAATTGCACTGGCTAAGTGGAATTCTAGCTAAATCGCACCTAGCAAGGGGTGGAGATTCTAGTGTTGAGGGGCGACGAAGAAAGGTAGAAGGGTTTGATTTAGGGTTTTTTTTTTTTTTTTTCTAAGTTTATATAGGAAAATGACATATATAGCACCCTTTGATTATTTTTTGAATTTATGATTTTTTCCTTCTTTGGTTAAAGTTTAACCACGGGTGGTAGGGGTGTGTAAAAGAACCAGTCGAAACCAGAATCGGTGGGCACCTAGGTTTCGGTTCTAGTTCCTACTCAAAATCAACTCTTATAGGATATGTTTCGGTTCTAGAAATCAGGAACTGGTACTGTGCGGGTCTGTGACCAAATGAATGTAAGCAAAATATAGGGACCATTGTAAAATTCATTTGTTTAGTTATTTTGAGTAGTATTTTTGAAATATTATTGTAAAGTTTAGTTGGGTTATTATTTTGAGAATAAGATTTGAAAAAAATGTGTTTGGTAGAGTATTTAGTTGGGTTATTATTACGAGAGTATGATTTAATGTTTGGTAAAGTATTTAGGATAGTATATTAAAGTTGAATAAATTGTAGAAAAATTGTTTGGTATATTTTTTTTATAAAGGATTTATTGATAGAATTCTTTGTGGGGGGAGAGGGGGTGATCGTGGTCGTAGCTATTGGCCTCGGTTTGTCGAAGAAAATCGAAAGATGGCAGTGTTTCTTGAGTCTTAAGCATCAGAGGAAGGTGTTTTTGGATGATGTTTTTGAATACAGGTGGAAGAGAGTGTTATGGTGGTTGTAACGTGGAAGAGGGTGGCAGTTTCTATTGTAACTTTTGAAGAAGAAATGTGGAAGAGGGTGGCGGTCGCTGGTTCTGATCTTTGAAGAAGAAGGTGGAAGCCGTAGATAAACAGAAGAAGAAGGAGAGAAAAGAAGAAAGGAAAAAAAAAAAAAAAAAGTAATCTGCAACGCTGCCTAAATCAGATTAGTCAGGAATTGAAAAATGTGCCAAACGCGTATTTTAAAAATTTGACTAAAAAAATTAATAGAATACTGAATCAAACAAGTCATAAAGTTTTACCTGATTTCTTCTTGAATTTTGTCTTGTGTCTTTTTTTTGTTTTTATTCATAAAGTTTTACCGTATTATTAAAATTAATTCACCACAAATAACCTTTATTTCTTAATAAAAACAACTTTATTTTTCTATTCATTTTCTTCTCACCTATACTGAACACAGCAACAAAAACCAATTTTTTTTAATAAAAATAACTCTATTTTTTTCCTTTCATTTTCTTCTCATCGATATTGAATACAGAAAAAAAAAATGAAATTCAAATCCAACAAATTCCACCATTTACCATTAATATTAACTGAAACCCAAATTTACATTATTCATACAAAAAATCAATTTGACATAAAAAATCTTCATTATTCCTACAAAATATCAACAAAGCATAAAAATCAAAATCAACTTGGCTAGATGTTCAAATTCTTCTTGATATTTTTTAAAATTCGACACAAATCCTCTTTAATAAATGCGAAAAAAGAGAAGGAGAAGAAGAAGAGAAGAGAAGAAAAGAGATCTACAATGGGGCATTCTTTGTTTTCTTTTGGCTAGGGTTTTGTGGGGGGAAGAACAAGATAAGAGAAGAGAGGAGAGAACTTGGCTTGTTTTGTTCGAAGATGATGGGAGCAGAGAGATAGACATAACTTTTAGGGTTACATTGACTAGGATTTTGTGTGGGGAAGAAGAAGATAAGAGAAGAAATGAGAGAACTTGGCTTATTTTGTTTGCAAGCGCTTAGGGTTTTAGCTTATAAAAAAGTTTTTTTCAAAGTGATTGGTATTAGGAGATCACGCAGCGAAAACCATACATTCGAAATGAATAACATAAAATTACACCACATGAAGAGACATGATATTTATGTGGCTCGGCATAACCTGCTTACATCCACGGATGAGAGAAATCCATTATAGTTTCATGAACACGATATACAAGAGTATACAACACTATAAACCCGATACATAAACCAAAGCGAAAATAAACTTAGTTTTTAACCACGCTCAACCCAGTACCTAGAGTGGAAATGATCCCAGTTTCTAAGACACTCTCCCCATGGTGTTTAATAACCTTTACATCAAATACCCCGTGTTTTCACATTCTCTCATAACTTTGAATTGGTTCTCACCCCTATATTTATAGGTAGTATATAAGATATTCTATTCCTAATTAGACTCTCATAATTCTATTCCTATTTAGAATTGTATTCTTTACTAAAGAGTTTTTCTAAAAACATACAATTTTACATGAAAACAAATAGGAAAACGAGCCATAATATCCCAACAATTGGTATATGAGGTAAATCCAATGGTCTAAATTCGTTGTAAGATGAGGGTGTATTTATAGCTTTTTAAGGGTTTATTTGTCATTTTTTAAACAAATAGGGAATTTTCAGGACCCTGGAACCAGACCCCATTTTACAGGTTCCATTTCTAGTTCCATTTTTCAGGAACTGGCTGATTCCGGCTCCTTCAAAAAAGGGCGGGTACCAGAACCTGCCCACCCCTAGTGGGTTGATGGGAGAGTGTTGTTTTTAAACTTTTTTAGGTGGGAAAGTGTCTTTAGGTAAAACCTTGGGTGGGAAAATGTCATTTACTCTTTTTAACAATAGTAAAATAATTTCCTAAAGAGATGCAGAAACAAAGTTCAATCCAATCTTCATAACTAGAGAAAATTTATCTGGTAGGCCATCCCAAGTTTTGATTTAAGAAAATGGCCTTGAAAATGTTTTTCATTTTTTTTTTAATTTAGAAAAGATGACGTGGCATAGTTAGGATTAGTTAAACACGTAAAATGGGTTAAAATGAAAAGATTAAAACATATATGGGCCGAATCATAAATGATGAAGTTTTTAAAATTTGAAATTTACAAAACAAGCCCCACCTATTCACCTCGTGTAATGAGTCCATTCTACTCATATTCTTTTAAAATATGCATAGTAAAATACAAGTAAAATAGCATAAAAAGTTGGGCCCAAATTTTTCTTTTATTAAACATATACATTCTTTATACAAAAAGTTGTATCATATACAAAAGCATCAAAACAAAGTGGACAGTGTAGCCATTTCCCTTTGCTTGCCGACGCTCATCCGATTGTATCCTCACCTAGATCCTGCAAAAACATAGGAAACAACGGGCTGAGCACAACTAATGCTCAGTAAGTAAATCCTCTACTCATCTATCCCTGAAACTCTCTCTCTTTAATTCTTTCCTTACAATTCTCATTTACTCTCTCTTTTATACTTCTCTCTATTTTCTCTTTCTCTTAACTCTTTCTACTAACTCTCTTTTGTAAGTCACGGCCTCATCTTACTGGAGGCACGGTCGGGACTCACTCCCACTCTCCGTGACTTCTATTCATTCTAGCCGATCGGACTCAGTTATGCATGGATTCGGAACCCTTGGCCAAGTGAGTATATAATCTATCTCTTGGGTACTCTTGAGTATAGCCCTCATCCGCATGCACTCTCACGGGCTACACCACTTCTCTCTCTCATACTCATGCCTCTCTCTCAATGCGGCGTAAACGCGGTAATACTCTACCCATTACTCACAGGTTCCCCATCGCACAACCTACTCTATTCTTTTCTTTGGCACTTTTCTCTCTTTTGTTCTCTAGTAGTCAATCTCTCTTTCTCTTTACTATTAGAGTTGCTTATTCTCAACATTCTCCACTCTTTCTCAAACAAGTACTCATAGTGTAACTTATACTCAATAGTCTCTACTCTCTCTCAAGCTCTTACTCAATACATAATTAATGCACATGGGTCGTTTATGCTCATGAATGTAATTAGGAAATGACAATATGCAATGTTGCAAGAATTAAGGTTCACAACTCATGCTCATATTTCTCTTAGGCATTTCATCAAACAATTCATGTGCATACAAAAACTCTACTATAATTACTACTCTACTTCATTCTCTAGCCATCCAAAATGGGAGAAAACTCCCTCATATAACCATAATCCTTGTCAAGAAAAGCATTTCCAAATAGGTTTACATAACATCTCTCAAACTTCATCTCAATTTCCATTTCTCAATACACATTAAAACACTTCTCATGCATGAAGTGTATCCAACAACCACAAAATAGCTACTCATCTCAACGCAATTTCTCAACAAGCATAATACATATTTATCCATGCATACATCTCTACTTAATCTCTAAATCTCTACTCAAAAGCTTATTCAAAACTCAACTTGGTTGGATTTACTTACCTTGTGAAAAAGTGACTTCTCTAGCACTTTTCCTTCCCCTTGTTGTCTTGTCTTCTCTCTACAACTTACAACAACAACAAGAACAATAACAATAACAACAATATAAGACTTCAATATAACCATAAGCAAACTCACATCTAAAGCAAGAATCCTTACCTTAGGATGCTTTAGATGAAATCTCTACTAAAAATTACTCAAAACCTCTCTTAAACCCTTTAAAAATCTTGGGAAAATTGAAAGGAAAATTTAGAGAATTTAGAGAATGGGTATGGCGGTGGAAATGAATGAAATGGTGGGTTTATTTCACTTAACCCTTTTTAGCTCATAAGATAACCATCCTTTCCCAATTTGCCCTTGTTCTTCCTTAAAAATTCCATCTATATCCTTTGATTCATTACACTCACACCCCCACTCTAACATATTCTCCATAAAATTCTCTTACATTTTACTCCCCACTTTTCCTGCTAACTACGGGTAGAAAGGTCATTTTACCCCTATGGAGAAATATCTAGAAACCTCAATACACATTTTAGTCAACTCGTCGTCGCGGCAAAGAAACTTCCATCGCCCCGGCAAAAAATTACAGAGCTGACACCGCCATACACAAAGCCAACGTCGCCGCGGCGAAAACTGTAATTCCAAGATTCCTCAAATCTTAACCAATTTCAAGGCAAATACTCAACATACCATTCAACTAAAGGCCAACCAACCAATAATAAAAATATACAAACTTAAATGAAACTAAATCAATGAACATTTAAGCAATACAGCAAATCTTAACTACGTACCTCAAGTGGGGCGTTACACCTCGCTTAATCGAAATTCATTAGGGCAAAAAGCGATTTCTTGAAGGAAAGGGAGACAGTGCGATTTCCGATCGAACCTGAAAATTTCCACACCATATTCAATCCTAAATCAATTTCTTGAACCCTAAATCGAATACAATCACGATTTCTGGCGATAGAGTCACAATTTTCGATCAATTTCTTGAACCCTAAAATCGATTTCTTGAACCCTGAACAGAATCTGTGTGATTTCTGGCGATAGAGTCGCAATTTTTGATCGATTTCTTGAACCCTGAACAGAATCTGTGTGATTTCTGGCGATAGAGTCGCAATTTTTGATCGATTTCTTGAACCCTAAAATCGATTTCTTGAACCCTAAACAGAATCTGTGTGATTTTCAGTGATAGGTCGTGATTTTCGATTGATTTCTTGAACCCTCAATGGAATCTATGCGATTTCTGGTGATAGGTCACGATTTCTAGTGATAGGCACGATTTTCGATCGATTTCTTGAACTATCAACAGAATCTATGCGATTTTCGGTGATAGGTCACGATTTTCGATCGATTTCTTGAACCCTCAATTGAATCTGTGCGATTTCTAGCGATACAGTCCACATTTCTGATCGAAATTGCAAATTTTGACACCAAATTCAATCCAAAACCATGGCTGACACTAACAGTGAGGAGGAAAACCCAACGCCACTTCAAATCCTAGATTCTTGCGGCGTAAACAGTTCAATGGTTGCTCCGGTGGATCATCCGATCAGTGAAGGTGGTCCATAGGCAGAGAAGACGATGGCGACACAACAACAGAGAGAAGAATCGCAAAACGGTTCTGAAGACGAGGAGTCAAGTGAGAATTCAGGCCAGAAGGAGTCTTCCGAGGATTCAGGCGATGAGGAGGAGGCCGGCGAGAATGCAGGTGACAACGAGGAGGTCAGCGAGAATGCAGGCGACGAGGAGGCCGGCGAAGAAAGGGTACGTATTTGTTTTGGGAGTATTGCTCTGTACTGTCGCTTAAGCGATCCTGTATATAGCTTAAGTGATTGATTCAGTTTACTCTTGCTCGCTTAAGCGATGTTTTCGAGGTAGAATCACAGATATAAGATCGCTTAAGCAATCTTTTGTATCGCTTAAGAGATTCTTTCAGTTTACTCTTGGTCGCTTAAGCGATTTCAGATCGCTTAAGCAATCTTGCATGAGGCAGAGTCAAGATCTTTTAAGTGATCCGAAATCACTTAAGCGACCACAGTGGTAATTTTTGGTTGCTGATATTTTGTTTATTAGTTGTTTTGGTTTATTTTTTATTGCTGACATTTTGTTTATATCGATTGTGTAGATTGTGCCGTAAACTATAAAGACTACGAGTTGGACCTTATAAGCAAAAACGTACCCTACTTTGCTGCAAGGGTGACAGTCAGGTCAAGTTGGGATGTTTTTGATAGAACAAAGGACATTTTAGGTGGAATAAGGCATGGTAAAAGAGATTTCGGTCGCACTTGTTTCGGTCAGTTTTTAAGAATCGGAACAAATTGGAAAAAGGCATTTTGGGGGCAGGTAGTGCATTACATGTTGCTGCACTCAGTAAAATGCAATAAAAAAAAAAAAGAAATGTGGTTCGTGGTGGATGGAAAGCCACTACGTTTTGGCATGATAGAATTTGCCTTGGTGATGAGCTTAAGATGTGGGGAAGTGCCAGATAGGGAGGCAGACGCAATAAGGAGGAGTCCGGGAGCCATAAGGTTTCATAGGAAGGTTTTGCAGGGGCAAAGGCTATTACAGGACAGGTTTTAGAGCAGAGGCTACAAACAGTTGAATTTAATGATAAAGAGAAGATAAAAGTGTGCTTGGTTTTGTTTTTACATTCGATCTTATTGGCTGGTGATTCAACAAAAGTTGTTGAGAAAGATTGGTTGTTGTTTGCAAGCAACTTGAATTTCTTTAATTCTTATCCGTGGGGACGGATATCATTTGAGCGAACCATCAATAACCTAAAAAAAATCAGACATGGCGTTAAAGCAGTCCCAATGGGTCGGGAAGGATAAACCAAGCACATACAATTTGTTTGACTTCCCATGGGCAATGCAGGTAAATATTAATAGCTTTTTGTTATATTTTTTGTAATATATGTGTTTGAATTATGATATAGACTATTTTTTTACAATATAGGCTTGGATGTACGAGGTCATCCCTGTCTTCGCTAAGGCGGGGGGAGAAGCAACAGTCTGGATGTGCAACAGCAATTTCCTAGGATGTTGCAGTGGCATGTCGAGAAGTGTGTCCATTCGAATTACGAACAAATAGAAATTGAGATTCAAGCGGTTGGGGTAAGATTAAAGGATTAAGCTTTTGAATATGCAGTTGCTTTAAAATGTCGCTTCAATCTGATTGATTTTGTTTCTCATTGCAAGAAGTCATTCGTCCCTTTCTCACCACTATTGGGGATGAAGCGGAAGAAGACTATGTCACATCTTTCCAAGCACTGGAGGATGCAATGGATGAAGGGATAGACCTCCTAATGCAGGACCTAAAAGGGGTCACGCATGTGATGGCAGTTGCAGGGCCACTGATTGACAACGTGGTTGATGTCAAGGATGATGAAGCTCCAATCGACTGGAGGCCCGGGGAGGAGGAGGCGAAGTGGGAGGAAGAGGTTTGAATGCCTTAGCAAACCAGTACAACAAGTACCGGTTTGCCGAGACATCGGCGTCAGGATAATGAGGGGGTTGACCTCATAAACGGCCTGTTTCAGAGTTTTACAACAACCATTTATGACAGGTTTCACAATGGTCATATAAAGTGTAAGATAGGGGATTATCCCTGGGAATGGTTTGAAAAGTTGTTAACGATGGGCAAGTGGCTTGAGGACTCGATGAGTTATTTTTGCTTAATTTTCCTTATTTTTTTCCTATGTTTTCCATACTTATGTTGTTCTTTTTATTTGATGTAGCACATCAATGAGATATTGGCACTGATGAGGCTACGACAGACTAGTGATGGTGATCTATTGTATCCCGATTGTGTCATCACTGATGTGGCGTTTGGCCAAACGTTTGTTTCGACATGTCGCACTTTAATTAAAAATGTCGTTGCTAGTGGTGCAGCAAAAGGAGCGAAGCGAAAAAGATTGGCCCCACAACAGTTGGACTGCATCCCTGATGATTTCCAGTTTGATGACAGGATTATGCAGTATGTACGGGGGGATCGGCCCAAATATGGCCACGGTTGGGCCTTTGTTAAAAGAGTGTACTGCATCATCCTTATTAAACAGATGCATTGGATAGTAGTTGTCGCGCATCTAGAGGAGGGGTTGTTGAAGATCCTTGACTACAACCCAACTATTTGTCGAGACAAGCAGTTGGAGGTCGAGTTGGAGCCACTGTCCAGGTTGTTCCCGCTACTATTAGTGCCAGCGGGATGTTTGGGCACTTGGGTGATCAAGTACTAACTGGAAAGTGGCCAGTCAAGCGCTCTACCTGCCCAATAAATGAGTCAAGGTAAATTTTGTATAAAACTAACTTACATAATACAATTGTTCTATAAGTTTATTCTAATGCTAATGTCTTTTTCCTATTATAGTGCTGGGGCATATGCCCTGAAATTTATTCAGTTCGACATGACTAACACCTCGATGGATGGCTTGAATGACAAAACAATGAGAGGGCTGTCGACTACTTCCATGGGCAGATGGATCCATTTTGAGTGACCAAAACCCAATAAAAAGGTATGAAATTGGACTTTGAATTTTCTAGTTTATGTGATGTTGATATTGATACTTGGGTTGTGGTGCTGATGCTGCAGGTGTCATGCTTACATGGAGCTTTACCGAAAGAGATGGACTGAGTGAACTTCTCACCTACCCACTCTGTAACTTTTTTATGTGTTTTTTTATTTATAAAGCTGACGTGTCTGCAGGTGTGTGTAGGATAATTTTTGCAGGTTCTTGGCAAACAATGAGAGGAAACTTCTTAAAGGCTGGTTAGCAAGAGGAGGCATCTGCAATAAGGGCTGCTAGGAAGGCATGGTACCAAACAATGATCTCAGACAAGTTGCTGGCAAACAGAATTTGAAAACTTCTCAAAGGCTGGTTGGCAAGAGGAAGCATCTGCAATAAAGGGATTGTGCAAAGGTGTTAATGACATTAAACTTTTTGGCATCAAAAAGTAAATTAAAGGCAGTGTATATGAAATTGTAAAGAATTTACTATGTATGGTGTGATCATTATAAAGAATTGGATCTGACATATGGGAGATTTTTTTGTTTGTCCATATAAGATATCTCATTAGCAGTTTGAATTTACTATGTATGGTTGGATAAGGGGAGGGAAATGAGTGATGTACAAATGTTTCCCAATCACAGTCATTTCGAAATTAATTAACTTAAAGATAGCATGGAACCAAACAATTACGTATATGACCGACCACATATATCTCTTAAACGACCAAGACTTTTCCAGAAATGATCGCTTAATCGATCTCAAATTGCTTAAGCGATCAAGAGTCTATTACGAAGCATTGCTTAAGTGATACATATGATCGCTTAAGCGATTACCCATCTGGGCAGATGTTCATTCTGCCTCGGAAAATATTGCTTAAGCGATCTCGAATCGCTTAAGCGACAAAAACTCTTTTAAGAAGAATCGCTTAAGCGATACATATGATCGCTTAAGCGATCATAGATCTAGGCAGATATTCATTCTATCTCGGACAAGATCGCTTAAGCGATCTCAAATCGCTTAAACGACCAAGAGTCTTTTACAAAAATCGCTTAAACGATACAAATGGATCGCTTAAGCAATCATAGATCTGGGCAGATTCATTCTGCCTAGGATAAGATCGCTTAAGCGATCTCAAATCACTTAAGTGACCAAGAGTCTTTAACGAAAATCGCTTAAGCCATACAAATGGATCGCTTAAGCGATTTTCGCTTTGGGCATCTGCCGCGGACTAGATCGCTTAAGCGATTACAAATCGCTTAAGCGACCAGGAGTAAAAGTAAAGAATCGCTTAAGCGATACAGACAGATCGATTAAGCAACCAGAGTAAAAGCAAAGAATCACTTAAGCGATCCTGTGTATTCGGATATTATTTATTGTATTTTAGAGCATCGGTTAAGCGATTAACGCTATGCTAAACATATAAGGTTTACGATTCGTTCAGTGGACCATGACCGTTATTATATTTATATTAAACACATAGTTCTTTTATGTCAGTACGAAACATATAAGGTGTAGATCATAAACCATATATGCTAAACATATCGGGTTTACGAATTGTTCAGTATATTTTTATATTTTCTTGTTTAATTATTTAGAAAATATTAGTATATTTTTAATTAATTTTAGACCCATTAAGTGAATTAATTTCATTAATACCGCCTGAAAAAGTTTAAAAATTAACAAAAACACCCCCACCCACCCAACTTCCCAGATTCTGGCTACCACTGACAGCTACAAACGATCGAAAATGGCCGATAATTCACAGTTGTGACCTTTTCCGACCAGATCCATTGTGGATCTGGCCGGAAAAGGCCACATCTGGCCTTCATCAACTTTCAAAGAAATGGCCGACGTTGACAATCAACGACGGCCAAATCTTGGGCATCGTTGACCGACAATGACGACTAGATGTAGACTTTTTCGTCTGTTGATGGCCAGATCTGGCCGTGATCTGGCCTTTTCCGGCCACATCCATGGTTGATTTGGCTGAAAAGGCCATATCGATGCCCTATCCGCCAGATCCGATCATTGTGCATCGTAACACCCTTTCCCGGTAAGATTCCGGCGACGGTGGCTGGAATCTGGCACCGTGGGTAGGTGGGGGTGTATTTGTTAAATTTTGAAACCATTTGCACAAAGAAGCTATTTAATAGTCAAAGGAACTTCGTTTACACAGGGTCGCTTAAGCGATCATAGATATCGCTTAAGTGATGCTTTTCTTTTTAACTTGGTCGATTAAGCGATCGTAGATATCGCTCAAGCGATCCGTGATATCACTTAAGAGATTCTTGTCTTTCTCACATGGTCGATTAAGCGATCGTAGATATTGCTTAAGCAATCATGTGATTGGCAAAAGCAAATCTGCCCAGGTGCATGATCGCTTAAGCGATCCTTGATATCGCTTAAGCGATTCTTGTCTTTTTCACTTGGTCGATTAAGTGATCGTAGATCGCTTAAGCGATCATTTGATGGGCAGAATCAATATCTGCCCAGGTGCATGATCGCTTAAGCGATCCGTGATATCGCTTAAGCGATCCAGTTTAAAAACCCTTTGTCGCTTAAACGATACACTTAGTCACTTAAGCGATCATGGGCAATATATATTTTTCCAACTTTTCTCCTGAATTTTGACAAACTAAAATTACCAACATGTATTAATTCCATACTTTCTCCTTAATTTGACAACCTAATTCCAAACTAAAATCACCAACAAATATTTAGGTCATGTAACAAGAATACTAAATATAAAGAATGATTTATTAAAGGTAACAATAAAATTTAAAACATCAATAATTGAAAACAATAACTCATCATGGTTGGCCTTGGCAACTCCCGGAATTTCATCATTCTCCGAACCCAAATTTCTGGATCTGCATGTGATTACTTCTGGCAACTGCTTCTCTTGTGGCCAGGTTGCTTGCAAATTGAGCACTTATTCATCTTCCGGGGAACCTCAGAGGCTAATGGAATACGCTTAACTCTTTTTCTCCCCTTTGCTGTCTTCTTGAATGGCAGATGGATGATAATGTCAGCCAACTCTGGCGGCACTACCCATTGCTCTTCTGGAGGCACTGGATATATTATTTTTGAATAAGCTAGCATGTAGTGATCCGCTTATAAAGAGGGGAGCAAACTTGCATGTAAATTCTTGAACCAAAATCTGGCTTCTGTTGGTGTTTCAGTGCTGCTAGTGCATGAGGACAAGGTAAACGTTGAATGTCAAGCACTTTATAGCCGCAAGTTTTATTAACAAGGTTAACTACGGCATCCAGACCATAGCCGCACACAATGAACTCTTGAGCATTAAGAGGATAGGCAAACAGTGCATTTGACAGTTCCATAGGTTCTCGCAATAATTTTTCAGCTGACAAAACAAGGGTTGTAGTAAAATTATCTGACTCCGCACGATGCTCATGGAACCACCGCGCCAATGTCCTCTAGATTGCATCAAAAAGTGCAACTATTGGAAACTCTCTTTCTATTAACAACTTCGAATTTATGGACTCGGCTATGTTCGTGGTCATGACATCAAACCTTCTTCCAGGAAAGTAAGCTCTACTCCATCTCTCGAAACCAACATCATGCTCAAGATACTTAGCAACTCTAACATCCTTGATTCGGATTTGCTGGAAGTGCTCCTCGAACTCATCAACCCGATAAGCTTTTGCTGCCATGTAGTATGTCTGAAGGAGGCCAGCACACTTAAACTTTTGTTTTATGTTCTCACCAAGGTGCCTCATACAGAATCCGTGATGTGCTTGACGGTAAATAGTGGCAATCCCCTTCTTTATAGAGTTGTGCCTATCGGATATTATGCACAACTCGTCACTGTCAGGCACTATCGTACGTAACTGCTGAAAAAACCAAGTCCACGACTCGTCATTCTCAGAGTCAACCACACACCATGCAACAGGATATGTGTGATTCTCGCTGTCCTGTGCAGTGGCCACCAACAATGTACCTCCATACTTTCCCGTTAGAAAGCAACCATCAACAGCCAACACCTTTCTCATGTTTACAAAACCCCTTATAGCAGCACCATAAGCAACAAAAAAATATTTAAACATCATATTCCTGTCCCACTTCAAAGCCGTCTTGCTACCTTGGTTTGTCAACTCAAGCATATAACGGTACGCTTCTAATACTGCGTACCCGTGCTCCGGCGTGCCCCTCACAAAATCTTGTGCATGTTGTCTACCTTTCCAGCATTTCCAGTAACTAACAACACATCCCAACTCTGTGCGCACAAGTCTCTGAATGTCTTTAGGAGATGGACCTTTCCCTTCGACGAACCGACTTTTGACAAATTGTCCAATAACATCAGCGGACGCTTGTCGATGCTCACCTGAAATATGTCCCAAACCACATGTGTGCTCACGGGTATATGTGCTAAGAATAAACTTTTCCGACTCCGCCAACCTTCTACAATAAACCCGCCACTTGCAGTTTCGGTCACGACATGCAACCGTCACAGCCAATGAATTTGACTTTTTGGTGATGAACTCAAAATTACCTTTCACAGCAACAAGTTTTAGCTTCCTCACCACTTCCTCTTTGTTGTCAAATAAATACCCTATGCGCAAGTCCGATCCATCCGTAAAGACATGAGCTGATCCACTACTACCTCCAATTGCCCCCTTTGAACCTGCATAAACGACCATAGTGTTCTCTTCCTCACAATCTACGCCTTCTACATAATCTGTATTTAAAGGAATCTCTACATCTGTGGGAACATCTACGGGGTCCTCCTCCTCAACATTTTCATTCTGCCCCCCATCACCAACCTCTTCTATAGTGTCCTCCTCACCACCCAATTCACCGTCTACTCTTGATTTTTCAGCTAACAAATCAATGGCCTCGTAGTTCAAATTACAACCAGGCAAATCTCCGCCTACATCCTCGTTATCCCCTTCCTTGGAACCAACTTCCAACGGTTTTTCTACATAAGAAACCCTTAAAATCGGCCTCGAACCACTATCGGCCATATCAATCATATATAACTTCACACTTTCATCCGACTTTAATACAGCAGGAGGTACCTTATAATTTTCAGGAGCTCTGCTTAAAATATACTTCACAACTATATCACTACGCGAGCAACTCAAATTACCTCTTCTAATTATTTCATCAATCAACTCATCAAAACTAACCTCTGTGCTCACAGCAATTGGTATAACTTCTTTGCTCTTCCCAATCCACTTCCAGCTACTTTCTTCCTCCACCCACTCACCAAAATATTCAACACCCAAAACAACTTGTCCCATGTGTAATAATAGCCAACTACCTATAATGCAAGAAAAAAAATATTCTTAAATGTTGTATTAAGGGTTCAAATATTTTAAAAAGAATCTGCACAATCGCTTACATGGTTTGCTATATCGCTTAAGCGATCATGGTTATTTATACTGGATCGTTTAAGCGATCAACTGTATTGCTTAAGCGATTTAGTATAAATAACCATGATCGCTTAAGCGATCTTATGCCGTTTACTGATCGCTTAAGCGATCTACTCCTATACACCAGACTTTTACAAGATCGCTTAAGCGATCTTATGCCACATACCTGATCGCTTATGCGATCTATCTGCTGCATTACCAGACCTCCCAGATCGCTTAAGTGATCTACCAGATCGCTTAAGCGATCCATCATACCTAGAACACATTTTCAGTCATCTCCACCTACAATCGATCCATCATACCCAAAACAAATTTTCAACAAATTTCACTTCTTTCAACTTGCATTACATCAAGCATAACCCAACAACCTAAACAACTAAATCAAAATCATAACCCAAACCCCATCCATTATTAAATCTTTGTAAATCTAAATATAAAATGTAAAGAAGAGATACACATACTTAGACGAAATGTCAGGAGGAGGAGGAGGGGGATCTTTGGCGGAGAAGATGTTAATGGTAGAGGAAGAAGAAAGTGTTAATGGTGGAAGAACAAGAAGATATAGAGGAATGAGGAAGAAGAAGATGTAGAGGAAGGAGGAAGAAGAAGATGTAGATGAAGAAAAAGATGCAGAGGAAGAAGAAGATGTAGATGAAGCTAAGAAGAAACAACAACCAAGGTAGAGATGCGCTAATGGCGGGAGGAAGATGAAGGTGTTTGGGTTTGTTTGCAAGAATTTTAGGTTTTTAGGAATATAGTATAATTTTTAAAAGATTACATAATACTTCATTAATCCTAATTAAGCACTGATCAAGTTTAATTACTCTTAATCAATAATATGGTTATTTAGTTAACACTTTAAAACTTCATAGCCTTTTAATTAATTTCAAACTTGACAGGTCGTTTTAATAAACTACCGGGGCAATTTACTCAAAGGACATCTCAAGTTTGCATTTAATTAAAAGGCTATCAAGTTTTAAAGTGTTAACTAAATAGCCATATTATTGATTAAGGGTAATTAGTGCTTAATTAGGATTAATGAAGTATTATGTAATCTTTTCAAAATTATACTATATTCCCACAAACCCGAAATTGTTGTAAACAAACCCAAACACCTTCCCGCCATTAACGCATCTCTACCTCTACCTTTGCATCTTCTTCTCTTCTTCTTAGCTTCGTCTACAACTTCTTCTTCCTCTGCATCTTCTTCTTCTTCCTCCTTCCTTTGCATCTTCTTCTTCTTCCTCCTTCCTTTACATCTTCTTCTTCCTCATTCCTCTATATCTTCTTGTTCCTCCGCCATTAACACTTTATTCTTCCTCCACCATTAACATCTTCTCCGCCAAAGATCCCCCTCCTCCTCCTCCTGACATTTCCTCTAAGTATGTTTATGTCCTTTTTACATTTTATATTTAGATTTACAAAGATTTAATAATGGATGGGGTTTGGGTTATGATTTTGATTTTAGTTGTTTAGGTTGTTGGGTTGTGTTTGATGTAATGCAAGTTGAAAGGAGTGAAATTTGTTGAAAATTTGTTCTGGGTATGTGTTCTGGGTATGATGGAATCGATTGTAGGTGGAGATGACTGAAAATGTGTTTTGGGTATAATGGATCGCTTAAGCGATTTGGTAAATCGCTTAAGCGATCTGGTAGGTTTGGTAATGCAGCAGATAGATTGCTTAAGCGATCAGGTATGTAGCAGATAGATCACTTAAGCGATTTGGTAAAAGTCTGGTGTATAGGTGCAGATCGCTTAAGCGATCAGTAAATGACATAAGATCGCTTAAGCGATCATGGTTATTTATACTAGATCACTTAAGTGATCAATTGTATCGCTTAAACGATCTAGTATAAATAACCATGATCGCTTAAGCGATACAGCAGACCATATAAGCACTGTGCAGATTCTTTTTAAAATATTTGAACCCTTAGTACAGCATTTAAGAATTTTTTTTTCTTGCATTATAGGTAGTTGGCTATTATTACACATGGGATAAGTTGTTTTGGGTGTTGAATATTTTGGTGAGTGGGTGGAGGAAGCACGTAGCTGACAGTGGATTGGGAAGAGCAAAGAAGCTATACCAATTGCTGTGAGCACAGAGGTTAGTTTTGATGAGTTGATTGATGAAATAATTAGAAGAGGTAATTTGAGTTGCTCGCGTAGTGATATAGTTGTGAAGTATCTTTTAAGCAGAGTTCCTGAAAATTATAGGTTACCTATTGGTATATTAAAGTCAGATGAAAGTGTGAAGTATATGTGATGATGTGGCCGATAATGGTTCAAGGCGATTTTAAGGGTTTCTCTTGTAGAAAAACCGTGGAAGTTGGTTCAAAGGAAGGGGATAACGAGAAAGTAGGCAGAGATTTGCCTAGTTTTAATTTGAACTACGAGGCCATGATTTGTTAGCTGAAAATCAAGAGTAAACGGTCAATTGGGTGGTGAGGAGGACACTGTAGAAGAGGTTGGTGATGGGGGGCAGAATGAAAATGTTGAGGAGGGGGACCCCGTAGAGTTCCCACAGATGTAGAGATTCCTTTAAATACAGATTATGTAGAAGGTAGATTGTGAGGAAGAGAACACATGGTCGTTTATGTAGGTTCAGAGAGGGCAATTGAGGTAATAGTGAATCAGCTCATGTTTTTACGGATGGATCGGAGTTGCACATGGGTATTTATTTGACAACAAAGAGGAAGTGGTGAGGAAGCTAAAACTTGTTGCCGTGAGAGGTAATTTTGAGTTCATCACCAAAAAGTCAAATTCATTGGCTGTGACGGTTGCATGTCGTGACCGAAAGTGCAAGTGGTGGATTTATTATAGAAGGTCGGCAGAGTTGGAAAAATTTATGCTTAGACATATACCCATGAGCACACTTGTGGTTTGGGACTATTTCAGGTGAGCATCGACAAGCGTCCGCTGATGTTGTGGACAATTTGTCAAAAGGTTCATTGAAGGGAAAGGTCCATCTCCTAAAGATTCAGAGACTTGTGCGCACAGAGTTGGTATGTGTTATTAGTTACTGGAAATGTTGGAAAGGGAGACAAACATGCACAAGATTTTGTTAGGGGCACGCCGGAGCACGGATAGTAGTTATTGAAGCATACCGTTATACGCTTGAGTTGACAAACCAAGGTAGCAAGACGGCTTTGAAGTGGGACAAGAATATGATGTTTAAATATTTCTTTGTTGCTTACGGTTCTGCTATAAGGGGTTTTGTAAACATGAGAAAGGTGTTAGCTATTGATGGTTGCTTCTAACGGGAAAGTATGGGGTACATTGTGGTGGGCCACTGTACAGGACAGCGAGAATCACACATATCCTGTTGCATGGTGTGTAGTTGACTCTGAGAATGACGAGTCGTGGACTTGGTTTTTTCAATAGTTACGTATGATAGTGCCTGACATGACGAGAGTTACATAATCCGATAGGCATAACTCTATAAAGAAGGGGATTGCCACTATTTACCGTCCACACATAACGGATTCTGTAGAGGCACCTTGGTGAGAACATAAAACAAAAGTTTAAGTGTGCTGGCCCTTCAGACATAGTACATGGCAGCAAAGCTTATCGGGTTGATGCATTCAAGGAGCAGTTCCAGCAAATCCGAATCAAGGATGTGTAGGTTGCTAAGTACTTGAGCATGATGTTGGTTCAAGTGATGGAGTAGAGCTTACTTTCCTAGAGAAGGTTTGATGTCATGACCACGAACATAGCCGAGCCCATAAATCGAAGTTGTTAATAGAAAGAGAGTTTCCAATAGTTGCACTTTTTGATGCAATCCAAAGGACACGTGCGCGGTGGTTCATGAGCGTCGTGAAAAGGTCAGATAATTTTACTACAACCCTTGTTCCGTCAGTGAAAAATTATTACGAGAACGTATGGAACTGTCAAATGCACTGTTTGCCTATCCTTTAATGCTCAAGAGTTCACTGTGCGCAGCTATGGTCGGATGCTCTAGTTAACCTGGTTAGAAAAACTTGAGCTGTAAAGTGTTTGACATTCAACGTTTACCTTATCTCATGCACTAGCAGCACTGAAAAACCAACGGAAGCGGATTTTAGTTTAGAATTTATAGGAACTTCGCTCCCTCTCTATATGACGATCACTACAGCTAGCTTATTCAGAAACGAATATTTGGGCTCTAGAAGAGGAGTGGGTAGTGCCGCCAGAGGTGGCTAACATTATCATCCACCCGCCATTCAAGAAGACAGTAGAGGGAGGAAAAAGAGTTAAGCGTATTCCATCAGCCTTTGAGGTTCGCGGAAGATGAATAAGTGCTCATTGCAAGCAACCTGGCCACAAGAGAAGCAGTTGCCAAAAGTAATCACATGCACATCCAGAAATAGGTTCGAAGAAGGATGAAATTCAAGGAATTGCCAAGGCCAACTGTTGATGAGTTATTGTTTTCAATTATAATGTTATAAATTTTTTATTCTTGTTACACGGCCAAATATTGTTGTTGATTTTAGTTTGGAATTAGGTTGTCAAATTGAGGAGAAAGTATGGAATTAACGTGTTGGTAATTTTAGTTTGCAAAATTCAGGAGAAAAGTAGGAAAAGTATATATCGCCAATGATCGCTTAAGCGACTAAGTATATCGCTTAAGGACTAAGGGTTTTTCAAATAGGGCGCTTAAGCGATATAAAGGACGCTTAAGATGTCCCTGGGAAGATGATTTGCCCACGTGTACGATCGTTAAGCGATCCATGATCGCTTAACTCGACCAAGACAAAAAGACAAGAATGCTTAAGTGATATCTAGGACGCTAAGCGATCGTGCAACTGGGCAGATGATTCTGTCGGGGCATGATCGCCCAAGCGATCCACGTTCGCTTAATGACCAAGACAAAAAGACAAGAATCGCAAGCGATATCTGGATCGCTTAAGCGATTGTGCACCTGGAATATTGATTTTGCCCAGGTGCGCGATTTACGAAGCTAACGACGAAGACAAAAAGAGAAGAATCGCTTAAGCGATCATGCACCTGGGTAGAATTGATTTTGCCAATCACATGATTGCTTAAGCGATCCACGATCGCTTAATCGACCAACTGAAAAAGTAAAGAATCGCTTAAGTGATATCTATGATCGCTTAAGCGACCCTGTGTAAACGAAGTTCCTTTTATTACGATTGCTTAATCGACCAATGAAAGATTTGAAAATTTGACAAATACACCCCTATACCCAACTTCCTAGATCCCAGCCACCACCGCTGGAAACCTACCGGGAAAAGGTGTTACGACACATTTTGGCCGGATCAGGCTGATAGGGCGTCGATATGGCCTTTTCCGGCCACATCGACCAGGAATGTGGCCGAAAAAGGCCAGATCCAGACCATATAGCCGTCAATGGACAAAAAATGCGACATTTGGCCGTTTGCGATGGCTAAGAGTGGCCATTGTTTCGGTCAATGATGTCCAAGATTGGCCGTCATGACTGTCAACATAGCCATTTCATTTAAAAGTCGATGACGGCCCGATGTGGCCTTTTCCGGCCAGATCCACAGTGGATTTGGCCAAAAAATGTCACATCTGTGAATTATCGGCCATTTCGGTCGTTTGTAGCCGTCGGTGGTGCGGAATCTAGGAAGTTTGGTGGGTGGGGGTGTTTTGTTACTTTTGAAACTTTTCAGGCGGTATTAATGAAATTAATTCAATAATGGGTCTAAAATTTATTAAAAATACTTATATTTGCTAAATAATAAACAAAGAAATATTATGGGAATAGGATTTATAATATTTATATGAATATTCAACCAAATGCAACCTTTATGTCTGAACAAAGACGAATCATAAACCCATATGTTTAGCAGAGCGTATACATTCTACACTTTAGATATTTCATATGACGTAAAAACGTTACATTTATATAAATATAATAACAGTCCTGGTCAACAAAGACGAATCGTAAACCTATATGTTTAGCATAGATGTATACATTCTACACTTTATATGTTCAGATGACGTAAAAGAACTATAGGTTTAATATAAATATAATAACGGTCATAGTCTACAAAGAACGAATGTAAACCCTATATGTTTAGCATAGAGGTATACATTCTACATTTATATGTTCATACTGACGTAAAAGAACATTATGTTTAATATAAATAATAACGGTCATAGTCAACAAAGACAAATGTAAACCCTATATGTTTAGCATAGAGGTATACATTCTACACTTTATATGTTTCATACTGACGTAAAAGAACTATACCTTTAATATAAATATAATAACGGTGATAGTCCACAAAGATGAATCGTTAAACCTTAACGTTTAGCAAGATGTTCATTCTACAATTATATATTTCATACTGACATAAAAGAAGTATATGTTAATATAAAATAATAACAGTCATAGTCAACAAAGCGATCGTAAACCCTATATGTTTAGCATAGAGGATACATTCTACATTTATATGTTTCATACTGACGTAAAAGAACTATACATTTAATGTAAATATAACAACGGTGATAGTCCACAAAGAAGATTAAACCCTAATGTTTAGCATAGATGTATACATTCTACACTTTATATGTTTCATACTGACGTAAAAGAATTATATGTTAATATAAATATAATAACAGTCATAGTCCACGAAGACGAATCGTATAACCCTATATGTTTAGCATAGACGTATACATTCTACACTTTAATGTTCATACTGACTTAAAAGAACTATATGTATATAAATATAATAACGGCCATAGTCCACAGAGACGAATCGTAAACCTATATGTTAGTATAGTGTTAATTCCTAAACCGATGCTCTGAAATACAATAAATAATATTCGAATACATAGAATACTTGCGATTCGTTGCTTTACTCCTGCTCGCTTAAGCGATCGGTAATCGCTTAAGAGTATAGCTCGCGGCAGTGCCAGATTAAAATTGCTTAAGCCATCCACTTGTATCGCTTAGCGATTTGTGAAAACACTCTTGATCGCTTAAGCGATCGTGGCCAAGCAGAATGAATTGGCCAAGATCTATAATCGCTTAAGCGATCTCATGTATCGCTTAAGCGATTCATGCTTTTACTCCTGGTCTTAAGCTATCCATTTGTATCGCTTATGCGATTTCCGTAAAACACTCTTCATCGCTTAAGCGATCTTAAATCGCTTAGCGATCTTGGCCAAGGCAGAATGCATCTGCCCAGATCTATGATCGCTTAAGCAATCATTATATCGCTAGCAATCATTTATATCGCTTAAGGCGATGCCTTCCTAAACGAGTCTGTCGTCGCTTAAGCGATTTTGGATCTCTGAAGCAATCTTTATCAAGGGGAATGAACATCTGCCCAGATGGGTAATCGCTAAGCGATCTGATGTATTGCTTAAGCGATGCTTCCTAAACGAGTCTCTGTCGCTTAAGCGATTTTAGAGTCGCTTAAGCGATTAATCTGGAAAAGTCTTAGTCATTGGGAAAATTTGTACCTCACTCATTTCCTCGCAACATCCTGAAAAAAGAATTTGTATCAATCAAATTCATCACAAATCAAAATATAGGAGACATCAATGTAATCGAAACAGAAAATAAAAAATAGGCATGGGATGCGGCAAATATCAAAATATATGGACAAGCTAACCATTAGCCCCAACTTGGGTGAATCAAATAATCACACCAGTATATCACACGTTGTAGTGATACACAAAATGAAACAAAATGCTAAAAAACCATTATCCGGCTTGGGTGAAGCAAATGATCACACCATACATAGTAAATTCAACCTGCTAATGAGATATCTTATATGGACAAAAAAAATTATCTCCCAAATGTCAGATCCAATTCTTTACAAAAATTTCCTATACACTGCCAACAACCTCTCTGAGATCATTGTTTTGTACCATGCCTTCCTAGCAGCCTTTATTGTAGATATAAGCATGACACCTGCAGCATCAGCACCACAACCCAAGTATGAACATCGACATCACATAAACTACAAAATTCAAAGTCCAACTTTCATACCTTTTTATTGGGTTCTGCTCACTGAAAATGGATCCATCTGCCTATGGAAGCAGTCGACAGCCCAGCCCTCCCAACAATCTCTCATTGTTTCGTCATTCAACCCATCCATCGGGGTGTTGGTCATGTCAAACTCAGTAAATTTCTAGGCATATACCCCACATTCAGCACTATAATAGGAAGAGACATTAGCATTAGAATAAACTTATAGAACAATTGTATTATATAAGTTAGTTTTGTACAGAAGTTACCTTGACTCATTTATTGGGCCGGTAGAGCGCTTAATTGGCCACTTTTCGGTTAGTACTTCATCACCCAAGTGCCCAAACATCCCACTGTCACGTAATAACCGTGGGAACAACCTGGACAGTGGCTCCAACTCCACCTGCAACTACTTGTCTCGACAAATAGTGGGGTTGCTGTCAAGGATCTTCAGCAACCCCTCCTCTAGATGAGCAACGACTGCTATCCAGTGCATTTCTTTGACGAGGATGATGCAGTATACTCTTTTAACAAAGGCCCAGCTGTGGCCATATTTGGGCTGATCCCCCTGTATATACTGCATAATTCTGTCATCAAAATGAAAATCATCAGGGATGCAGTGCATCTGTACTGGGGCCAATCTTTTTCTCTTCGGTCCTTTTACTGCACCACTAGCAACGACATTTTTAAGTAAAGTGCGATATGCCGAAACAAGCCTTTGGCCAAACGCCACATCAGTGATGGCACAGTCGGGATACAACAGATCACCATCAGTAGTCTGTCGTTGCCTCATCAGTGCCAATATCTCATCGATGTGCTGCATCAAATAAAAACAACAAGATAAGTATGGAAAACATAGGCAAAAATAAGGAAAATTAAGCAAAAAAAAACTCACCGAGTCCTTAAGCCACGTGCCCATCGTCAACAACTTCCTAAACCATTCCCAGGGATAATCCCCTGTCTTACACTTTATATGGCCATTACTTCCTGATCCATTGTAATAGGCATAGAAGAGTTTTTTCTTTTCCTCTATTGGCCTATACAAATAAACATTTGACTGCAATTCCCCTTGCCCACTTCCTCCCGCTTCCTCCATTTTTACATCCCAACTTCCTTCGCCTCCTACATCGCCCTCCTCCATTATCACCGCCCCACTTACTCCACCAACCTCCTCTATTTATGGTTCTTGCTCCATTTGTTTCTTAATTTTCTTCTTCTTTCCCCGTGTCACTACCATGTAAGGCGATTGCACAAACTTGCTCTTCCGGCTCTCTCTTTTCAAGCCATCTGCACTTCAATCGCCTTTAATTCTCTACCAACTCCCTCCTCCACTGTACCAACTTTCTCTCGCAGCTTATACACTTTCTCCTCCACCCTTTTCATGCACTCTTCCATGTTGTCAAACCTTGCATAAACGGCTGTTGTAAAACTCTCAAACCTTGCATCAACGGCTATTGTAAAACTCTCAAACAGGCCGTTTATGAGGTTAACAACCTCATTCTCCCGATGCCGATGTCTCAGCAAAGCGATACTTGTTGTACTGGTTTGCTGAGGCATACGAACCTCTTCCTCCCTCTTCTCCTCCTCCTCCTCTCCCTCCCCCTCCCCCTCCCCCTCCCCCTCGGACCTCCGGCCGATTGGTGCTTCATCCTCCTCGGCATCAACCACGTTGTGAAGCAGTGGCCCCGCAACTGCCATCACATGCATGACCCCTTCTAGGTCCCGCATCAGGCGGTCTATCCCTTTATCACTTGCATCCTCCAGTGCGTTGAAAGATTTGACATAGTCCTCTTCCGCGTCAGCCCCAGTAGCGATGAGAAAGGGACGGACGAGTCCCTGCAATAAGAAACAAAATCAATTAGATTAAAGCGAAATTTTAAAGCAATTGCATATGCAAAAGCTTAGTCCTTTAATCTTACCCCAGCCGCTTGAATCTCAACGTCCATTTGCTCATAATCTGAATGGGTGTACCTCTGGACATGCCACCACAACATCCTAGGAAATTGCTGTTGAACATCCAAACTGTTGCTCCTTCCCCTCCCCCCCCCCCCCCCCAGCGAAGACAGGGATGACCTCATACATCCAAGCCTACATTGGAAAAAAAAAACAGTCCATATCATAATTCAAACACATATGTTACAAAAACTATAATAAAAAGCTATTAATATTTACCTGCATTGCCCATGGGAAGCCAAACAAATTGTACGTGCTTGATTTATCCTTCCCATCCCATTGGGACTGCTTTAACACCATGTCTACTTTTTTCAACCTGCTGATGGTTTGCTCATATGATTTCAGTCCCCATGGATAAGAATTAAAGAACTTCAAGTTGCTTGCAAACAACAACCAATCTTTCTCAACAGCTTTTGTTGAGTCACCAGCCAATAAGATTGAATGTAAAAACAAAACCAAGCACACTTTTATCTTCTCTTTATCAGTATATTCAACTGTTTCTAGACTCTTCTATAAACCATGTGCTGTAATAGACTTAGCCCCCTGCAAAACTTTATTATGAAACTGTATGGCCCCCCGACTATTCTTTACTGTCTCTGCCTTCTTTTCTAGCACTTCCCCACATCCTAAGCCCATCACGAGGGCATATTCCATCATGCCAAAACGTAGTGGCTTTCTGCCCACCACAAACCACATTTCCTTTTCTTTTTTTTGCTTCTTACTGAGTGCAGCAACATGTAATGTACTCCCTGCCCCCAAAATGCCTTTTTCCAATGATTTCCGAGTCTTAAAAACTGACCGAAACAAGTTTGACTGAAATCTCTATTACCATTCCTAATTCCATCTAAAATGTCCTGTATTCTGTCAAAAAGTTCCCAACTGGACTTGACCATCACCCTTGCAGAGAAGTAGGGCACCTTATCGCTTATAAGGTCCAACTCGTAGTCTTTGATGTTTACGGCCCACACAATCTTCACAAGTGATATAAACAAAATGTCAGCAACAAAAATAAACCTAAACAACTAATAAACAAGATATCAGCAATAAAAAAATACGGCTATGGTCGGTTAAGCAATATCAGATCAGTTAAGAGATCTTGACTCTGCCTCGTGCAAGATCGCTTAAGCGATTTTATATATATGATTCTGACTCAAAATGATCGCTTAAGCGATCTTAAATCGCTTATTTTAAGCGACAAGAGTCAACTTAGTCAATCGCTTAAGCGATATAAAGGATCGCTTAGCCGATCTTAGATCTGGGTAGATGGAGTAAAAGAGGTTAATCGCTTAAGCGATACAAATGATCGCTTAAGCAACAGTTAAGAACGTACCCTTTCTTCGACGGCCTGCTCGTTCTCACCGGCCTCCTCCTCGTCGCCTGAATCCTCAGAAGACTCCTCCTGCCCTGAATTCTCACTGGAATCCTCCTCTTGGCCTGAATGATCGCCCGACTCCTTGTCTTCAGAATCGTTTGACGATTCTTTCCTCTGTTCTTGTGCCGTTGGCGTCTCATCTCCCTATCGACCATGTTCACTGATCAGATGATCCAACGAAGCAGCCATTGAACTACTTGCGCCACCAGAATCTAGGATTCGAAGTGGCGTTGGGTTGTCCTCGTCATTGTGAGTGTCAGCCATGGTTTTGGATTGAATTTGGTGTGAAAATTTGTAGTTTGGATTGGAAATATGGGCTATATCGCCGGAAATCGCGTAGATTCCATTTATGGTTCAAGAAATCGATTTTAGGGTTCAAGAAATCGATAGAAAATCGTGACTTATCACTGGAAATCGCGACTATATTCCGTTTAGGGTTCAAGAAATTGAGTTTACGATTGAATATGGTGTGGAAATTTGCGGGGTTGGATCGGAAATCGCCTATCTCCCTTTGGTTCAAGAAATCGATTTTTGCCCTAATGAATTTCGATTAAGTGAGGTGAACAGTTAGTGGGGCCTGTTTTGAGAAATTTCAAATTTTTTTTAAAAAAAAAATTTCTATTCGACCTAAATATGTTTTAATCCTTTCATTTTAACCCATTTTACGTGTTTAGTTAGTCGCGCTTGGTTGGCTGAGCGATCTCTTCCAAGGAAAGATAAAATCTGCCCAGATAGATGATCACTTAAGCGATCCTCTGGTATCGCTTAAGGGATTCCTCGCTTTTACTCTTAGTCGCTTAAGCGATTTAGGATCTCTTAAGCGATCTCTTCCGAGGTAGAATAAAATCTGCTCAGATCTATGATCGCTTAAGCTTTCAAGTTGCTTGCAAACAACAACCAATCTTTCTCAATAGCTTTTGTTGAGTCACCAGCCAATAAGATCGAATGTAAAAACAAAACCAAGCACACTTTTATCTTCTCTTTATCAGTAAATTCAACTGTTTCTAGCCTATTCTCTAATACCTGTGCTGTAATAGACTTAGCCCCTTGCAAAACCTTATTACAAAACTGTATGGCTCCCCGACTATTCTTTACTGCCTCTGCCTTCTTATCTAGCACTTCCCTACATCCTAAACCTGTCACCATGGCATATTCCATCATGCCAAAACGTAGTGGCTTTTCGCCCACCACAAACCATATTTTTTTTTATTGCATCTTACTGAGTGCAGCAACATGTAATGCACTCCCTGCCCCCAAAATGCCTTTTTCCAATGATTTCCGAGTCCTAAAAACTAACCAAAACAAGTGTGACTGAAATCTCTTTTACCATGCCTAATTCCATCTAATATTTCCTGTATTCTGTCAAAAACTTTCCAACTTGACCCGACCGTCACCCTTGCAGGGAAGTAGGGCACCTTATCGCTTATAAGGTCCAACTCGTACTCTGTGATGTTTACGGTCCGCACAATCTGCACAATCGATATAAACAAAATGTCAGCAACAAAAATAAACCAAAACAACTAATAAACAAAATATTAGCAACAAAAAATTACGACTGTGGTCGGTTAAGCAATTTCAGATCACTTAAGAGATCTTGACTCTGCCTAGCGCAAGATTGCTTAATCGATTTCAGCGACCAAGAGTAAACTAAAAGAATCTCTTAAGCGACACAAACGATCGCTTAAGCGATCTTATATTTATGATTCTGCCTCGAAAAGATCGCTTAAGCGATCTGAAATCGCTTAAGTGACCAAGAGTCAACTTAATCAATCGCTTAAGCAAGCGATTATCAAGGATCGCTTAAGCGATCTTAGATTTGGGCAGATGGAGTAAAAGAGGTTAATCGCTTAAGCAATACAAATGATCGCTTAAGCGATAGTTGAGAACGTACCCTTGCTTCGAAATCCTCGCTGGAATCCTCCTGCCTTGAATTCTCACCGGAATCCTCCTCTTGGCCTGAATTATCGCCTGACTTAGCGTCTTCAGAACCGTTTGACGATTCATCCCTCTGTTCAAGTGTCGCCGGCGTCTCCTCTCCCTGTCGACCAGCCATTAAACTGCTTGCGCCACCGGAATCTAGGATTCGAAGTGGCGTTGGGTTGTCCTCATCATTGTGAGTGTCAGCCATGGTTTTGGATTTAATTTGGTGTGCAAATTTGTAGTTTGGATCGGAAATGTGGGCTGTATCGTCGGAAATCACGCAGATTTCGTTTAGGGTTCAAGAAATCGATTTTAAGGTTCAAGAAATCGATAGAAAATCGTGCCTTATCGCCGAAAATTGCTACTATATTCCGTTTAGGGTTCAAGAAATTGAGTTTATGATTGAATATGGTGTGGAAATTTGCAGGTTGGATCAGAAATCGCTTGTCTCCCTTTGGTTCAAGAAATTGATTTTTGCCCTAATGAATTTCGATTAAGCGAGGTAAATAGTTAGTGGGGCTTGTTTTGAGAAATTTCAAATTTTAAAATCTTTTATTACGTCTACTCGGCCCAAATATGTTTTCATCCTTTCATTTTAACCCATTTTATGTGTTTTGTTAGTGGGGCTTGGTTGCTTAAGTGATCTCTTCCAAGGCAGAATAAAATCTGCCCAGATAGATGATCGCTTAAGCGATCCTCTGGTATCGCTTAAGCGATTCCTCGCTTTTACTTTTGGTCGCTTAAGCGATTTAAGATTGCTTAAGCGATCTCTTTCGAGGCAGAATAAAATCTGCCCATATCTATGATCGCTTAAGCCATCCTCTGGTATCACTTAAGCGATTCCTCGTTTTTACTCTTAGTCGCTTAAGTGATCTCTTCCAAGGCAGAATAAAATGCCCATATCTATGATTGTTTAAGCGATCCTCTGGTATCGCTTAAGCGATTCCTCGTTTTTACTCTTGGTCGCTTAAGCGATCTCTTCCGAGGTAGAATAAAATCTGCCCAGATAGATGATCGCTTAAGCGATCCTCTGGTATTGCTTAAGCGATTCTTCGCTTTTACTCTTGGTCGCTTAAGCGATCTCTTCCGAGGTAGAATAAAATCTGCCCAGATCTATGATCGCTTAAGCGATCCTCTGGTATCGCTTAAGTGATCATTTGAGAAAAAATCTTGGTCGCTTAAGAAATATATGTGGTCGCTCATATATCGCTTAAGCGATCATGACAAAAAGAGAAGAATCCTACATTTCTCTTGAATTATGTAATAATCTGTCATTTATAACTCATTTTCCTCCCAAATTCGAAAAGAATAAGCAGCAAAATGAAGTCATTTACATCAATCTAATCCATCACAGATCAAAATATAAGAGACATCAATGTAATTGAAAGTTTAAACTTAAAATCATTCATAATAGTGCCAAAACAGAATAAATCCTAAGGCACTTTGACAAGTTTTGGAATTCGGTATAATCACTGTCTGAGATCATTCTTTGGTACCATACCTTGCCAGCAGCCTTGATTGCAGATGCCGCCACTTTGAGAAGTTTTCAAATTTGGTATAATCACTGTCTGAGATCATTTCATGGTACCATGGCTTGCCAGCAACCTTGATTGCAGATGTCTCCTCTTGGCCACCAGCCTTGATTGCAGATGCCTTGCTGGCAGCCTACTCTGACAGCCCAAGCTAGTTTAAGGAGTTCCCTCTCATTGTTTGCCAGCAACCTGCAAAATTATTCGGCACACTTGTAGCCATGTTAACTTTTCTAAATAAAACACAAAAAAACAAAAAGTTTTTCAGGGCCAATTTGTTAAATGGAAAGTTGGGATGTCTGAGGAGTAAAATGTTCTCCCTTCACGAATCAAAGTTATGGAGTGCAAGATTTAAAAGTTCACTGAGTCCGTCTATTTCGGTAAACTTGTGTATAAGCATGACACCTGCAACATCAGCACCACAACCCAAGTATCAACATCAACATCACATAAACTACAAAATTAAAAGTACAAGTTCCAAACCTTTTGATTAGGTTGTGGTCACTCAAAACGGATCTATTTCCCCATGGAAGCACTCAACAGCCCAGCACTCCTGAAAGATAGTCATTGTTTTGTCATTCAATCCGTTCATCGGGCTGCTGGTCTTGTCAAACTGAATAAATTTTAGGGCATATGCCCCACAATCAGCACTGCAATAGGAAGATGACATTAGCATTAGAATCAGCTTATAGAATAATTGTATTATGTAAGTTAGTTTTATACAAAATTTACCTTGACTCATTTGATAGGACGGGAACATGTTTGAGTAGCCACTTTCCCATCAATGCTTCATCACCGAGGTGCTCAAACATCCCGCTCTCGCGTAACAGCCACGGGAACAACACGGACAGTGGCTCCAACTCGGCCTCCAACTACCTGTCTCAACAAATTGTTGGGTTGCAGTCAAGGATCTTCAGCAACCTCTCCTCTAAGAGCGCGACGACTGCTATCCAGTGCATTTCCTTGACCAGGATGATTCAGTAGACACTTTTAACCTTTGCCCAACTGTGGCCATATTTGGGCCTGTCCTTCATTACATATTGCATCATCCTGTCATCAAACTTAAAATCATTAGGGACGCAGTCCAAGTCTTCTGTGCCCGATCATTTTCGCTTGAATCTTTTTGCTACAGATGTACTAATGGCCTTTTTCAATAAATTGCGATATGTCGATACCAGTGTTTGGCCAAAGGCCACATCGGTGATGGCATAATCGGGATATAGTAGATCACCATTGCTGATTTGTCGCAGCCTCATCAGTGCCAATACCTCATCGATGTGTTGCATCAAATAAAAACAACATGATAAGTATACAATACCTGATGGAAAACATAAGCAAAAATAAGGAAAATTAAGCGCAAATAACTCAATGAGTTGTGAAGCCAGCTGCCCATCGTCAAAATCTTTTCAAACCAATCTCGAGAATAATCCCCGGTCTTACACTTTACAAGGGTATCACTTCCGGATTCATTGTAATAGGCATAGAAGGGTTTTTTCTTTTCCTCCTCTATTGGCCTATACAAATCGACAGTGGACTCCATTTTTGCTTGCCCACTTCCTCTCCCTTCCTCCATTTGTACATCCCCGCTTCCTTCACCTCCCGCCTTAACCTCCTCCATTATAACTGCCCCACTTCCTCGAGAAACCTCTTTAACCCCCTCACTTTTGGCTTCTTCCTCAATTTTTTTCTTTGTTTTCCTCTTAATTCCACGTGTTAGTACGGTGTAAGGTGATTTCACAAACCTGCTCTTTCGGTTCTCTGTTTTCAGCCCAGGTTGCACTTTAACTGCCTTCAATACTCCACCAACTTCCTCTTGCACCCTACCAACTTCCTCTTCCACCCTAACAACTTTCTCTGCCACCTTATCCACTTTCTCCTCCACCCTTTTCAACTGCTCTTTCATCTTATCAAACAAACTCTTTATGAGGTCAACCACCTCACTCTCCCAACCCTGACGCCTCAGCAAAGCGGTACTTGTTGTACTGGTTTGCTGAGGCATACGAACCTCTTCCTCCCTCCCCTCCTCCTCCCTCCCACCGATTGCGACTTCATCCTCCTCGGCGTCAATCACATTCTCAAGTAGTGGCCCTGTAACTACCCTCACATGTGTGACCCCTTGTAGGTCCCACGTCAATCGATTTATCCTTTCATCCCTTTGATCCTCCAGTGCTCGGAAAGATATGACATAGTGCTGTTGCGCTTCAGCCCCAGTAGGGGTGAGGAATGGACGGACAACCCCCTACAATAAGAAACAAAATCAATCAGATTTAAGCGACATTTTAAAGCAAGTGCATGTTCAAGCTTAATCCTTTAATCTTACCCGAGCTGATTGAATTTCAATCTCTATTTGCTCATAATCCGAATAGGTACACTTCTAGTCATGCCACCGCAACATCCTAGGAAATGTCTGTTGCATAACCGAAGCCCTAATCCTCCCCTCTGCCTTAGCCAAGACAGGGATGGCCTCATACATCCAAGCCTACATTGTAAAAAAGTAGTCCATATCATAATTCAAACACATATATTAAAAAAAAAATATAACAAAAAGCTATTAATATTTACCTGCATTGCCCATGGGAAGCCAAACAAATTGTACGTCGCCGATCTATTCTTCTCAGCCCATTGGGAGTGCTTTAACGCCAGGTCTTTTGCTTACAGGGACTCCATGGTTCGCTTAAATGATACCCGTCCCCACGGATAAGCATTAAAGAAGTTCAAGTTGCTTGCAAACTTCACCCAATCAATATCAACGGCTTTTGTTGAGTCACTAGCCATTAGGATCGAATGTAAGAACAATACCAAGCACAATTTGAACATCTCTGAATCGTTAAACTCACCATCTTTTAACCTGTCCTCTAATTCCCGTGCCTTAGTAGACTTGTTCCCCGCCAAAACCTTGTTAGCCAACCTTTTGGCTCCCGTACTGTCCGTTATTCTTTTTTCCTCAACCTCACCTGGTAATTCCCCACATCTTAAGCCAGTCACCAACTCATATTCCATCATCCCGAAATGTAGTGGCTTTCCATCCACCATGAACCACATTTCATGCTTTTTCTTGCTTTTTATTGAGTGCAGCAACATATAATGCACTCCCGACCCCCAAAATGTCTTTTTCCATTTTGTGTCCATATCCCAAAAATGACTGAAACAAGTCTCTTTGAATCTCCTTTCACCATTCCTCACTGTCCCTAAAATCCCCGTTATTCTCGTTAAAGCATCCCAACTTGACCTCACTGTCACCCTCACAGGGAAGTACGGTACCGTATCGCTTACAACCTCCAATCCGTACTCTCTATAGTTTACACTTCGGAAAATCTGCACAATCGATATAAACAAAATATCAGCAAAAAAATTAAACCAAATCAAATATAAACAAAATACGCTCTGGAAGAATCGCTTAAGCGATGGGCAGATGATTCTGCCTCATACAAGATCTCTTAAGCGATTCGACACTTTTACTCTTAAGCGATCTGAAATCGCTTAAGCGATTATAGATCTGGGCAGATTTGGTTCTACCTCGTAAGATCGCTTAAGCGACCAAGAGTAAAAGCGATTCATCACTTTTAGTCTTGGTCGCTTAAGCGATTACAGATCACTTAAGAGATCTTGTACGAGGCAGAATCAACATCTGCCAGATCTAAGATCGCTTAAGCGATTGTTTATATCGCTTAAGCGATTCATCGCTTTTACTCTTAAGCAATCCTAAATATCTTAAGCGACCAAGAGTAAAAGTCATCAATCGCTTAAGCAATACAAAGGATCGCTTAAACGATCTTAGGTCTCAACAAGTACAAATACCTTTTCTTCGGCGGCCTCCTCCTCTTTGGCGGCCTCTTCCTCCTCGTCTGAACTCTCGTCGGACTCCTCTTCCTGGCCTGAGTTCTGCCCGGCTCCTCTTCCTCTTCAGAACTGTTTTGCTCCTGTTCTCTCTCTTGTTATGCCGCCGTCGTCTCCGCTGCTGGAACACCTTCACTAATCGGAGGATCCACCAGAGCAGCCATTGAACTGCTTGCACGGCCGGACTCTACGATTCAAAGAGGCGTTGGGTTTTCCTCCTCATTGTGAATGTCAGCCATGGTTTTAAGAAAAGAAGAAGCTTTAGGATTGAATTTGGGTGTGAAAATTTGTCGGAATGTGGACTGTTATCGCCGAAAATTGCAAAGAATGCATTTAGGGATTGAAGATATCGATTTTTGCCTTAATTGGTTTAGATTAAGCGATTTGAATGGGTTGGGCTCTTTTTCAAATTTCAAATTTTAAAAACTTTCATTAATTATGTTTTTTCCTTATATGTTTTAATCTTTTATTTTAACCCATTTTACATGTTTAATAGATCCTAACTGTGCCACGTCAGCTTCTCTAAATTAAAAAAAAATGAAAAACAATTTCAAGGCCATTTTCTTAAATCGAAACTTGGGATGTCAGTCAGCTAAATTTTCTCTAGCAATAAGTGAAAGGTTATGGAAGAAGATGACGAAGAAAGAAGTGAAACGAGCTTGGAATTAGGCGAGCCTGTGAATTTGAAATCGGATCAGAAGAAGCAAAAGAAAGCGAAAGTAGATGCTGAGGTGGAAGAGTAGGAGAAGAGTGAGAATCCGAATGCTATTTCTAGGTTTCGAATATCGGAACCATTGAGAGAGAAACTCAAGTCTAAGGGTATTGAGTCTCTGTTTCCAATTCAGGCCACCACTTTTGATATGGTTCTTGATGTCTCCGACTTAGTTGGACATGCACGCACTGGTTAGGTATAATATTCTCTTTTAATTGATTTTTTTTTTTTTTAATTTTGATATCTTAGTTTGGGAGAATGTTGCATCCTGGTAGCTTGCAAAGTCATATTTGTAATCTGGAAGTTGAATTAGCATCAGAATAATATGAATTGTAATGCGAGAGTGACAAATGATGCACAATTTGTCTTTGGGAATGTTTATTACTGGCGCGGCTTCCTCCTTTTATGATGTGCATTTAAGGTCATGATAATTGAATTTTTTTGATTGTATAATACTGCCAGCTTTAATTGAATAAAAACCAAAATGCCGTTTAGGACAAAGCACTGAAATATGTTTTTAGTTTACTTAGATTGACTCCGTTACTGATCTTCTGAGAAGAGTAGAGTTTTGGGTCTAGAGCTATTAGTGCGATTTTGAGGTGTAGTAGAATATATTTGTTCATTTATGTACTTATTCTTTTCATGTGGTTGATTAATCGCCTCGCAATATAGGATTACTGTCTGGATTCTCTTGTTTATTTATGCTTTGGCCATGTTTAAAATAATGCAGGGCAAAACACTGGCCTTTGTGTTGCCAATTTTAGAGTCTCTAGTTAATGGGTCGACAAAGGGATTGAGGAAGACCGGGTATGGCAGGGCACCAAGCTTTTTGGTACTTTTACTGACTAGAGAATTGGCTAAACAGGTATGATATTGGCAGGGCACCAAATGTTAGATTTGAAGTTCATCAAACTTGCCTCTCCCATCTGCCAAAATCTGTGTGCATATATATCCATAACAGTTAGGAGTCATTATGGGTTCTACTTAAGGTCTAACGTTTAACTCTATGGATTGTAAATCAACTCCATCACCCACCTCAGCAAACATAAGTAATTGATTCTACTTAAGGTCTAACGTTTAACTCTCTACCTAGGGACCCGATTGAGATCCCTTGGGGCGATTATGAGGTTGAGTATATTGTTGAATCTTCTGGGGTCTTCACAACAACTAACAAGGCTTCAGCTCACATAAAGGTTAGTTCTGAGTTTTTTGACACTATTTTTTTTTAGTTCATTGCTATCTTTTTACCTCTCATACATTTATGTAGAAATTTATGATATTGGTTAACTAAAATTACACTGCAAACACCGGTAAAGTTATGGTATTGGTAAAATTATATAGAAATTTAACTTAGGTAGGCTGAATTTGAAGGGATTGAATTTAATGAGGTGACAATAGGAAGAGTTGAAACCGAGGGACAACATGCTGAACAATGGTGAATGGTAAAGATGAAGATGTATGCAATGTATCAGATGAACAATCAAAAGTACAGAAATTGAGACCAAAATCAGACCTTGAATTGAAACCAAGATTATTGGCAAAAGGAAATTCATGTTCATTAAACTTGACACTAGGTGAGATGACAATTTTTCCATTAGATTTCAAACATTTATAGCCTTTATGAACAAGGTTGTATTCTACAAAAACACATTTGGCTGAATGAAAGTAGAAATTTAACTTAGTTTAAAATTTTAAACCAGAGAATTGAAGTTTAGATTGATAATCTGTGAGATATTTGCTTTTCTACTCCATCAATTTGATTTTGGTTTGGTGCTGCAGTACGTTCTGTGAACTTTGAGGAGTAGTCTTTCTTTTCTATTGCCATTTCATAAGTTTTTGTCACATATTGTATACCTTGAATAATTATAATTTATTTGTAATTATTTAGTTTCTTGCTTGACTTATTGATTATGCATTGAATTGATGGTAGGAAAAAATGATACATTCGTGCAATAATGCTTGAAGGAGCAGCTCATCTTACTTGAAGGAGCAGAAGCAAAGTTAAGGCGCGTAGTCCAACAACAAGAAAATAAGATTAAACAGTTGTATGGACTATATATATATGTGTGTGTGTGTGTGTGTGTATGAAAATATGATATTTGATGTTAGTGTTCAGATTTTTATATTGTGATGGATTATTTTATTGATGTTGAATGTATAAACTAGGTCAATACAAAATGCTTTTACTACTAATTATTTTCTCAAAAAAAACACATTCTGCAACTAATTTTTTAGTAGCAAACAGTAATTTATCATAATTGGATTCCACATTCAGCGTCTAAAATTATTAGAATTAACCACCAAATTTTGGTCACCAAAACATACATTCGTCCACTAATAAAATAGTCGCGAAAACCTTTTTGGATTCCACATTCAACGTCTAAAATTATTAGAATTAACCATGAAATTTTGGTCACCAAAAGATACATTTGGCCACTAATAAAATAATCGCAAAAACCTTTTGAATTCCACATTCAGCATCTCAAAGTATTAGAATTAACTACCAAATTTTGGTCACCAAAAGATACATTCATCTACTAATAAAATAGTTGCGAAAATGTTTTACAAAATTGCCCTTACACCTTTAGCATCTAATTTTTGTGGCATTTGCGACAAATTATTAGACACTAAAACGTACATTTTGCAACAAATTGATTAGTCGCGATACAATTTTACCAAATTACCCTTGAACAATTAGCGTCTAATCGGGGGGACTAATTTAACCAGCAATTAGCAACTAATTTGCTAGTCGCTAAAAAAAAACTTTCCGCGTCTAACTAAAACTTTAGACACACATACTTTCTACGACAGCGATTTCGCAACTACGTGGCGACTACGAAATTTAGACGCGAAATATGATTTAGCATCTAAATTTTACTTCCTGCGTCTAATTTTGCTAGACATCGAAAGACATTTTTCTTGTAGTGCACATCGTTTAATACTTAAAAACAACATGTCAGTTTGTTGTTCGCTTGGACGACATGTCATTATAATTATGAAAAATATCAAGTAAACTCCCTATGTTTCAGTGAGTATCATAAAACCCCCAATTTTATGGGAGCATTTTATTAAAAGGCTATATGAAGTTCAAATTTAATTAAAAGGCCATGTAGTTTGAAAGTGTTAAGTAAATAGCCTTGTTTTTTTATTAAGGTTAATTAAACATGATTAGAGGTTAATTATGATTAATGAAGTATTGTGTAATCTTTTAAAAATTATAATATGTCCCCAAAGAACCGAAATTCTTGCAAACAAACAAACCGAATTTTGATGAGGTGGTCTAATTCTCGGATGAATTTTTTCAGAAGCTTAATAGACTCATCCAATTTCCTAAGTTAAGCAATCTCAAGCACTTGGAATTGATTTTAGATGCTACTGGGGCCCAAGACCTTCTTTGTTGGATGTCCATACTGAAAGCTTGTCCTGCCCTTCATTTACCGAAGTTGAAGGTAAGTATTTTTACTCGGCATCTTATAGTTTGTGAACCTCTGGATTATCATCTCTATGTTCTAATATTGCTCGACATTTCAGTTATCATCTGTATGTTCTGATATTGTCTGTACATAACTTTATGTCTTTGGGTTAGACATGTTGTCATGAAATTTGGAGGTTTGGACTCTTTTTGTAAAAAACTCTCTCCCTCCCTTCTTTTTGGGAAAAGAAGTGGTGGGGATGAATTTGATAATTTGTGGACTTAAAGGTGTGTCTTAATTACTCCCTGAGGTTTTCCCCTTCCTCCTTCATAAGCTTTATGTTCTAAAGGGTGCTTATTGGAGATAGTTTCTATTTTCTATAATAGACAAGTCAAACCCAGATCATGCAACTTTTTGACAAGTCAAACCCGGATCATTCATTTTTTTTACCTAAGCGTTTGCATAGTTGCATTCTGATTATTAATGCAAGTGTATCTGTAGTTGCTTTTTGGTTATTTTCAAGATTCATAACTATCAACTTCATGGTAATGTTATATGCATGCCGTAAAATCCTTACCAGTTTAAAATTGAGATATACCAAAGAGAAAAAATTATCCAAGCTTTTGTTGGGCAAGTACTTATAGTTTAAAAATCTTTCTCCTCCATGAAGAGAGCATCCCAAAAGCCTTACAAGATTAGTTTGCTGGAATGTGGCAATGAGTTTAGCTTCATTCTTGAACTCCACTATTCCTTGTTTTGAGCTTTTTGAGAGTTTCTTTATTGCTATTTCTTGTCCATCTGGTAATTTACCCTGAAATCATGGCATATTTTTTTGGTGATTACCAGTTGTAAACCTCATTAATAAAAGTGATGGTTTCAACTTTACCTTATAGACTGGACCAAAACCACCCTGTCCAAGCTTATTTGCTGTTGAGAAATTGTTTGTTACAGCAGCAATGATTTGAAAATCAAATATCTTCATATCCTATTCTGATCTTTATCTTGGGCTTTTCATTTTCCAAATTTGATCGGAAGTGATACCGAGATGTTATCTCCAAGTTCATGTAATAGCTTACATCAATTCCATTTGCTTTCCACTAGTTAAGATCATACACATGAAATTTTTAATCCAAATATCTTTAATGATTTATCAAATTTGTAATATTTGTTCCAAATTACCTTTAGCCTTGAGTTTTTTTCCCTATCAAATTGGTATAGTAGTGTGATGATGTGGCTTCTCATTTGCCACGGTGGAAGTCAAACTTTTCTTTGTTAAGTCATACACTCATGCAACGTCTTTTTGGCCAAACCTAATGACTTATCTGATTAGGTCTTCACACTTTCGCGCAGACACCTTCTCTCTCTTTTCTGTTTTGGTTTGACAGCTCTCAACCCTAACGAATGTTCCAGAATTGATCGTGTGATCTTTCGGTGATGAAGAATCAAAGACAGATGGCTAATGATCCAGGAGTGGAGCATGCGTATTTAACACATACTGGTCTAGAAGAAAGGGGCAGATTTTTTATTGAGAAATCTAGGGTTTTACGGATTTGGTGTGTTCCTTCCTTGTCTANAAACTTATAACATTTTCTTACAATCTTAACGTGGTAACAGAGTTAGGACTACCACATCAATTAACTTTGACTAAACATGAACAATCATTTCTAAGGAATGAACAGTCATTCTTTAGAGACGAACGACCATTTATTCGTAATAAATAGTTGAGAAGTAATATACGAAGATTCTCATATCCTAATTTTTTTATTTTTTATTTTTTTTGGGTGGTGTTTCACTTTCACATGCACCCTAGCAAATTTTGCTCCACGGAAACTCTAATATTTTATTAAGAACTGAAAATTGTCCTTCTTTCTTCATGATTTAGGCCAACACAACACATCTTCCCTTAATTTACTGCAAACAATATTTGCTAAGGTAGAAAATATATTCAGTGGGTCACACTATACGAGGATCATGTGTCAAAGGCCTAGAATGATGCAATATGCGTCATAGTATATTTCCCTACTGTGATGGTGTGTTTTGGTGTCCGGAAATTATTGCTAAGATAAGCGTTATGCAATAACATACCGACGTTTTTTGTGGCGTTGCCGTTAATGCTTTTAAATTACTGTGATGTGTTTTCAGGTTGGAACGATGACTTATCACTTATGTGCGTCGGGATAGGCCCATTTTCTGGCGGTGTGTATACCTAAAAGTTTTTGTATATAGAGGCATTGGGCTGTGTCTCCACTCTCCGTTACTAATGGTAAAAATTATTACACATAATTGCCACTTTATCTGCAGATTTCCACCAATGATGGGACCTGGACAATGAGGGTGTAGGAAAAGTGAAATAAGGTAGCAAGCACTGGATTGAGAGGATATTGACAAGAAAATTTCATGGGTTTAGGTTAGAACAGGTGATGATTGAGGGTTGGGACAGCAAAGGAATTCAGTTAGGGAGAGAGAGAGAGAGCTAGAGGATACAAAGAGAGGGAGAGTACAGATTAGGGGGATAAGAATATAGGGTAATTTGGGAGAAGCTAACCCTCAAAGTTAGCAATTAGGGAGTCCAACAGTACTATCTCTTTTTGTCTGATACCAAGTCCTAACTAACTTTGCCACTTGTCTATTGTACTAAATTACACCTTTTGTCCCTTCTTAGCCCTATGGGCTATGTCTATACTTAATTAAAATATTGGGCCTGTCCATGGTACTGTTTTTACATAACTTTATGTTTTTGGGCTAGACATGTTGTCGTGAAATTTGGAGGTTTGGACTCTTTTTGTTAAGAACTCTCTCCCTTCTTTTTGGGAAAAGAGGTGGTGGNTATTGTTAATTTTATTTGTACTGGTAAAGCCAACGCAAGAACTATTCTTCATGCATTTGGCCAGACAATGATCTAGGGTGACGTTGTCAATTTCTTTGAACTGCAATCCTTCTCCAGACATACAACCAATTCTTGGATAAAATAAGTAAAACCTGTCCTACAGTCAGGGTAGTCGTCCAGGCTACTTACAACAGACTATTCTTGGTCATTTATGAGAGCACTGCGGTAACTAATTTGTAGTATTGTAAATGAAGTCACATCTTCGTTTACAGAATAATTGAAGTGTTTTTCTTGTTCATTTGTAGTGTAACTGAAGTAGTCACTCTGAGAATCGAAGAAGCTGCTGATGTGCCCATTTTGCCAAAGCCCACTCCTCCACCAGACTTCACCGTCCCACCGTATGATTAACTGGTTTGTGACATTGGGGTCCATGCCAACTGTAAATGACTCTTGGGCAGGAGAGTCATCTGCAGTCATTGACTGCAGAAACCATTTATGCCCAGTTTACATGTTGATTCCCAGTTTTATGCCTGGAGGAAGTGTATCAGTTGGATAGTCAAAGCTTGGCTACAATTCTAGCGAAAGAAGAGTACATTCTGCTTATCAATTGTTTCGAGTGCATAATTAAATGCTTAATTATTAATAGAACATCTCGATTGATTCTTAGATGTTTCTATTCATTTATTCGTTACATGAATCACTGAGTCACTGACATTAATTAATAGCTGCAACCATCCTTAGAAAGAGAAAATCCCACTTGTTTATTTGATATATCGTAGAGTATATTCAAAACCCGTTACTGATGAGTACCGATAATTGTTACATCATCTCCAATAAAAGCCAAGCAGACATTAGAATTCTCACTTAAAACAACAGAATTAGGGCCCAACGTTAAGTCCAAGGAATCACCAAACTGTAGTGTGATAGTTGGTATATTGATAGTGCTTAAATCGTGCCCCACAAGATTAAAGCACGTCATACTCTCAGATGAGTTAAAGGGACCATATTCTGACATCAACTCCTGAAATGAAGAGCTAAGTTCTGAATAAACGGATTGAGGCAAGTGACTGATGGGAGTTCCTGAGTCTAATATGACTTTCGATGACGATGATGAACCATCATTTGAACGCATTTGCAGTCTCTGTTCGCCAATTGTTAATAAAATTGATGGTTACAACTTTACCTTATAAACTGGACCAAAACCACCCTGTCCAAACTTATTTGTTGCAGCAATGATTTGAAAATCAAATATCTTCATATCCTGTTTCTGATCTTTGTCTTGGACTTTTCGTTTTCCAAATTTGACCGGAAGTGATACCGAGATATTATCTCCAAGTTCATGTAATAGCTTCCATCGATTCCATATGCTTTCCACTAGTTAAGATTATACACATAATTAAAATTTATAAATCCAGATAGATATCTTTATTAATTGATCAAAATATTATATTTGTTCTAGATTACCTTTAACCTTGAGTTTTTTTCCGATCAAATAGCTATAGTAGCATAACAGAGGCATACTACTACTCCAATGATTAGCTTTTGCCACCGATTAATTTCTGCATTGGCTAGAATAAAAAGAATTCCATTTCAATTAAGATTAAAAAAATCGTAAATTTAAACCTTTAAAGACTATTGAGTTCGCTTATCAGTCCTCTGCCACAAAAGTCTAGAATAATTCTTACAAAACAATAATGCTTCAAATCCTTTCAAGAAGCAAAGCACTCTTGAGAAATGAAAGGGTCCCGTCAAAAGCTGAGCAGTATTTATTTCTTTTCAAAATTCAATTTCAATATTTTGAGCAGACTTACCTTTGGGAGGTCCGAAGTCTTCCATGTATATTGTGCGATAATTGCTGCTGAAAGAGTCTTGGGCTGGAGAATCATCGGTAATCGATGACTGCAGAAACCGGTTTGAGACATTGGGGTCCATGCCAAGTGTAAATGACCCTTGGGCTGGAGAATCATCGGTAATCGATGACTGCAGAAACCATTTATGCCCACTTTGGAAGTTCATCCCCAGTTTCATCCCTGCAAGAAGTGTATCAGTGGGGTAGTCAAAGCTTTGCGACAACTCTCGCTTAGATCCATTTGAATACATTTCATACAGCACAAAATTGCCATTTTTCTCCAGAGTAGCACTTGTATTTCCTGTTGCTTGAACAGAACTTATTTCAATTGGATTTCCCTTTCTGTTTAAAATTTTCAAATTTCCATCAGCGCGGTCTATTATAAGTTTTCCAGATTTGTCTCAGATTGGGTAATTCCTGTTGGCAACTGTTGAAATAAAAGAGACCAAACCGCAAAACCAAAAGCAAAAACCAACATTCAAACAGCAGATAATAACCACAAGTAATAAACAGATAAGAATTGAAATGTAAAGGGGACAAAGATTTATAGTGGTTCAGTAATCTTATAGATTACCTACATCCACTCTCTAGGACAATAAGTAGATTTTCACTATGAGAAAAGAGAACCTTATAGAGATACGCTCACCCTTTACACAGTGCACACAACCCCTCTGTAAAACCAGTTCTCCTCGCCTCTCATACACCACACCAAATAACCAAGGATTAGTTACAGATTTATACAGAAGAGGAAACTGAAAAACAATCCAGCTAAGACCTACCACCACTGTTGATTCCATCAACGCTCTTCAAATCTCCAGCGCATCTAGCATTTCGTAACAAACTTTTCTCTCTCTGTTAACGAGGAGAGAAAGCTCGAGAGAAACTAAAATGAGCAAAACCTAATTTGGATTAGGTTTATTGAAGACTGGTTTTGACAGAACTGCCCCTTAGCTTTTAGCATAATAACTTTGATTGCCCAGATTAAATATTGACTTCCACGTGGGCATAAATCAATTGCCACCTCACAACAAATCTCCACCTTGGCACTTGATCATTGCCCTCACTTCCTGCCCTGGAAATTCCTTCTACTTTTCTTCAATGTGAAGAAGGCTCTTAAAGAGTCTTAACTTGTCCAAGACAACAGACTTGGTGAACATGTCTGCTGGGTTTTCACAACCAGGAACCTTCTCCACCTTGATGGCTTTATCTTCGATCAGATTCCTTATAAAATGCAGCCTGACATCAATGTGTTTCGATCTCTCATGAAACACTTGAATTTTACACAGAAAAATTGCACTTTGGCTGTCACTCTTGATTGGAACCTGCTGCTGGTTCAAACCCATTTCTTCAAGCATTCCTTTTAGTTACATTGCTTCTTTTACATCCTCTGTAATGGCAACGTATTCTGCTTCTGTAGTTGACAAAGTAACAATTGCCTGCAGATTAGCCTTCCAAGAAACCAGATTATTCCAAAAAGAGAAACAGAAACCAGTCATGGATTTCCTATTGTCTACATTTCCTGCATAATCAGCATCCACATATCCTACAATGATATTTCCCTGATTTTGCCCCTTGTTGTCATTGTACCCCTCACATACCTAAGCACCCATTGTATAGCTTTCCAATGATTCTTCCCAGGATTACCCATAAACCTACTTACAGAACTAACTGCAAAAGCTAAATCAAGTCTGGTACACACCATCAAATACATCAAGCTCCCTATTGCATTTGCATACGGAATGCAATCCATTTCCTTCCTTTCTTCTTCTGTTTCTAGGCATTGAAATGAACTGAGTTTAAAGTGCTGTCCTAAGGGTGTTTTGATAGGTTTGGAATTACTCATGTTAAACTTCCTAATAACTTTTCCAGCATATTCTTTTTGTGACAGCATCAATTTTCCATTTTTCCTATCCCTTTCAATATTCATTCCTATGATTTTCTTAGCTTGCCCTAAGTCATTCATTTCAAATTGTCTACTCATCTCTTCCTTAAACCTAGCAATTTCATAAAGATCTTTACAAACTACAAGTATATCATCCACATACAAAGCCAAATAAATGTAGCACTTACCATACACACACTTAAAATAAAAGCAACCATCAAAGCTACTTCAAATAAATCCAGCATTCACCATAAACCAGTCAAATTTTCTATACCATTGTCTAGGTGATTGCTTTAATCCATACAGTGATTTTTTCAACAAACAGACTTGGTTTGTAGACCCCTTTTCAAACAATTCAGGCTGTTCCATAAGGATTTTTTCTTCTAAATCACCATTCAAGAAGGCAGTTTTGATGTCTAATTGCTCCAATTCTAAATCAAACTGTTCTACTAAGGCTAAAAGAATTCTGATAGTTGTATGTCTCACAACTGGTGAGAAAATTTCATTATAATCAACACCTTCAACCTGTGTGAAACCTTTGGCTACCAACCTAGCTTTAAACCTAGGTGCTTCTACCCCTGGTATACCCTCTTTCCTTTTGAAAACCCATTTACACTTAACCACCCTACTACCTTCAGGTTTGTTAACAAGGATCCAAGTTTGATTTTTGATTAGAGACTCATATTCTTCCTATATGGCAAGTTTCTATTCCTTAGAATCTTTACTAATCATGGCTTCCTTAATAGTCCTAGGCTCATCATCAATCTTTTCAGCAATTTGAAGAGCAAATGCTACCATGTCAGCATGTGAGTACCTCCTAGGTGGTCTAATTTCCCTTCTTTCCCTAACTCTAGCTAGTTGATAATTTTGTAAGTCATATCCATCATCATCATTATCACCATTTTCACCTAAGCTAGTTTCTTCCTCCTGGGTATGGGAATCTGAAATAGAGTCTGAAACAGGATTGTTTGGACTTGGAAAATCTCCACCTAGATCCAGATTTAACACCTCTGTCCTGTCTGCATTGTTACTCTCTTCCTGACTCAAACCACCCAACTCATCTTCATTAAACCTGACATCTCTGCTAATGATACACTTTTTCCTTCCAATATCCTAGCATTTATAACCCTTAATGCCATCAGGATATCCTAAGAAAATATACCTAATAGCCCTAAGTTGTAATTTATCTATTTTTTCATGAACAAAAACAGTACAGCCAAAAACCCTAAGGTTACTATAGTTTGTAGGATGCCCAGACCATTTTTCCATGGGTGTTCTTAAACTAATAGCAGATGAAGGTATTCTGTTAATTAGGTAAACTGCTGTGTGGGCAGCCTCTGCCCAAAACCTGGTGGGTAACTTAGAACAAAATAATAGGCTTCTAAACTTTTCTAGAATGGTCCATTAATCCTTTCTGCTAAACCATTCTGCTGGGGTGTGTGTCTTACTGTCCTATGCCTCAGAATTCCACTTTCCCTACACAGATTATCAAACTCTTCATTTATGAATTCTAAGCCATTATCAGTTCTAAGTTTCCTAATTTTCTTCCTAGTTTGGTTTTCAATCATGACCTTCCAATCTTTGAATTTCCTAAAAGCCCCTCCCTTAGTTTTCAAGAAATAAATCCAGACCCTCCTAGAATAGTCATCTATGATGCTGATGAAATATCTACAACCTCCCAAAGATGGATATTTAGTTGGTCCCCATACATCTGAATGGATATAGTCTAAAATAGACTTAGAACAGTGGTTTCCCACACTAAATCTGATTCTGTTCATCTTCCCGTAAATGCAATGATCACAGAAAACCAGTTTCTCTACTTAATCTCCTCCTAGAGCTTTTTCCTTACCCAGCTTAACTAATCCTTTTTCACTAATATGCCCTAATCTCCTATGCCATAAAGTTGTCTTATCAAACTTCTGAGATAAGGATACTGCTGCTATTCCAGTGATGGTTGAACCATTTAGAATATACATCCCATTCCTCATCTCACCCTTCATTACAACTAAGGACCCTTTAGTTACTTTAAGGACTCCACCTTGAGCTTTATAACTATAGCCAATTGAATCTAGACTTCCTAGAGAAACCAAGTTTCTTTTTAGCTCTGGTATGTATCTAACATCAGTGAGCCATTTTGAGCTTCCATCATGCAAATTCAGCCTTACATCTCATATTCCTAAGACTCTACAAACTACATTATTTCCCATCAACACCTTTCCATACTCTAGTTTCTTAAAGTTTGACAGAAAACTCCTATTTGGAGTCATGTGGAAAGAACAACCAAAATCAAGTACCCATTCAGCATTAGTTTCATTTTCAGAAACTACTAACACATCAGAACTGTCATAACCATCAGAAGCTATATCTACACTCCCACTAGTATCATTTTCCCCTGACTTTTTCTTCTTATCAGGACAGTCCCTCTTAAAATGACCTTCCTTATGACAGTGAAAACATTTCCTAGTGAACTTAGACTTAGACTTTGATCTACCCCTGAAATTCCCCTTCTTGTGGCCTTTCTTATCAGGTCTTCCTCTTACATAAAACCCCTCACCATTTAGTTTACCTTCCTTTTTAAATTCATGTTGTATTGTAGAGACCTGCGTTTGGAGGCTTTAGATTTACAAGTAAATAGGGAACAAAAATTGGCACTACAAGAGAGTTATTCTAAAGAGGAATCATACCTAATTTCATAAATAAATATAACCTGTGATGGCCACAGCCGTCGTCATTGATTATCTACTTCTGCCTTCAGGGAATGCTGGAGGAGAGTCAAGTCTGATGACTCTGTCTGGAATATTGCTTTAGTTTTCATGGAAGCTTCTTATTAAAATTTAAAATTCTCTCCTCTCTCTCTCTCTCTCTCTTTCTCTCTCTCTCTCTCTTTAGTAAAAGGACAATTGAGATCAAGTCTCTTAACTTTAATAGTTTTTCGTTGATTTTCTCGGGTTGTTGGGTAAATGAATTTGGTTTTCAAGTTCATGCAACAAAACACTGATAAAAGTCAAAAATTATTATATCACAATAGCATCACCTATCAATTGGCGAATTAATTTATAACTATTTATCATATTAATTACCTTATGGTATTTCAGATTATTGTCTCTAATCAATTATAGTGATTTTGGTCTATTATTTCTTTCTAACTGCTTTGAAAAGTCAACAACTCCTGTATCAACTTTTCAACATTGTAAATCGTCGTGTCTTTAAAGTTAGACTAATTAGAAAGCCGGTACTAATCAACCATAGATATGTATTTTCGACTGAATTCTGATAGCACTGACCACATTAAAGAGTAGAAGACTTGAAGGATGGCAGCCACGAACCTTTCAATGTCATGGACTACAAGAGCCCAGATCTTTCTAAGAAATCAATCTCATAGAGTTGGGCATTTGGGACCGGGCCAAAAGCCCAGCTCCAAAACCGGTCCAGGACCAGTCGGTCCTAGGAGGCCTGGTCCTAAAACAGGACCAGGCCTAAGGAGGAGGGCCCGGGCCCTCCATCGGGCCCTCCTCCAAGGCCCAGGCCTGGGCCCAAATTTTTTTTGCCTTTATCATTTTAGTCCTTGTAAAATTATTTAAACCCCCTAAAACAAGTATAAATTAAAGGACTAAAATGAAATTTTATAAAATTTATTTAAAAAAAAAAAAAAATTAACCGTTGGCTGCCAACGATCAACTCACACCAACGGTTATAAACTTATAATTATAAGTTTTTTTTTTTTTCATTCCCACCCCCCCCCCCATAACTACACTATAAATAACCCTAAAACCTTTAAATTTTTCACACCAATCAATCTCTCATTCTTTCATTCTCTCAATCTCTCTACTCCAAATCTCCAATCAATTTCTATCAATTTATATTTATAATTTATTTATATTATTCAAATTTTTTATTTTTTCATATCATCTAATTTATATTATTATTTATTCTTTTATTTTTAATATTATTATTTTATCATAAATTTATAATGTCTTCCCCAAATGAATTTTAAGTTCCATCCACCGAAGAAATTGAAGCCTTCAATCCATTTTCACCATTTCTCCAGAGGATGTGAGCTGTAATTCCACAACCACATTCGATCGGGACGAGGTGTAGCCAAACATATGTGAGTTGCGAGTCAACGGGCACGGACATAGCCCAACGCCCCGATCGTCAAAGAGGGTCGTGTCCGATGTCTGGCGATACTTCACCAAATCAAAATGGCCAAAGACAAATGGGGAGGGGGAAGAATCGTGTGGGGATATGTAATTTATGTGAAACCATTTTGGGGCTGAGAAGGGGACTTCGACGATACGACGACACGTAGAGAAGAAGCATCCCCAAATAAATGCATCTTCAAGCGGATCAGGTAGACAAATTGAAAACAACTTAATTTTAATCCACAATCCTTAACTCTCTCAACATGGCAATACAATACACATGTTGCACGAGAGGAAATAGCAAGATATATAGTTGCTACGGACTCTCCCATTTGTTATCTGAAAATCTTTTTTTTTAATATGGTTAAAACTGCATTTTGTCCAGCATTACCCCTTGTTAGAGTCATGAAAGTGACTCTATTTTGGTGAAAAAATACCCATGTATGATTAAATTGAAGTATATTGAGAATTAAAGAATTTATGAATTTATTCACGAAAATCGCTTCCTAATATTTTTCTTATGAATTAACGTGTTTGGAATGATTTTGGAAAGTACATGAGTTGATATTAGGTTGTGGTTTATGGATTAAGGGTGATTTTGTCTCATTTATGCTATTTAGGGGGTAAAATGTCATGTTTTAAGGGGCTGATTTTGTTACTTTTCAATTGTGTAGGGACCAAACTGATATTTTATATTTGTTCTATAAAAGAAAAATGCAGTTCGCGTTTTCCAGGGGCTGTTCACCTAGTTTTTTCGGCGACCCTTCGTCTCCCTCCGGCGATCCTCGTCTTCCGGTGCACTGCCTCACACATACCCTTCATCACCAACGTGAAACACGCACCCACCGCGACGCTTCATCTTCCCATCACGACGTTTCATCTTCCTGGCCAGATTTGGTAGTTTTTCGGCCACGTTTCAGCTCCCAAAAGTCGATCTCCCTTCCCCACGGCCGGATCTAGCATTTCAAGCTTCCAGCCGCCGCAAAAAACCGTCGGAATCCGCTATTTTGCCGTCGCGCCTCTTCATCTTCAGCCAGATCCTGCTCATTTCCGGCTACTTCTCCTCCCCAGGACCTGATCTGAACTCCCCATCACCAGAGCTTTCCATTGGTACCTTCGAATCCCATTTCCGCCACCGTTTTCCAGAAGACCCGCCTGAAAATTAACGTTTTCCGGCGAAGTGCGGTGTTCGTATTCCGGGTGTCCATTGGTCATTTCGGCCTTTTCGCATCATATCGCTGGCGGTTACCTCCTTTTCGCCATGATCAGCTTCGTTTCCATCGTTTCAGCCTCCGTCATCACACCAATGAGCGGTGAGCTCCCAGTTGTCCGTCACGGTGTAGGTGAGATCGAGATTGATCACTGATCTCCTACAGCTCTCGACTAGTTGGATGAGCCCGAATGTTGGATATTTGGTTAAGTTTCTTGTATTCAGATATATTGTTTTCGTTTCAGTTTGTTTGCGATACTTAATATTATTCTGATACTCGACGGTGTGAATTGATAATGTCATTGAGAACGTTATTGATATATAACTTTTCGCATAATTGAATGTCGTTTTGAGATTATTGAATGTTGATTATGACTTTAAATTGCTTCGGTACTGATTGCAATCAAGTTGTAGTAGCGTTTAATATCATTTCTACTAGGAATGCATTTATTGTGTAATTAGTTGATGGATGATACAGGTTGATAGGTTGTACTTGTTAACATTGTACCAACTAGTGGTGGTTAAGGGTTTAGCATTTTTCGGTTAGTCAATGATAGTCTTTAACCAATCGATCTGAACTAAGACGACGGGGAGACAAGATAGATTATGTCTAGATTGCCGGGAGATATTTCTATTGATTTGCCTAGCCTTGTAGGATTAGGAAATTGAAGACCGAGGAGAGGAATTGTGAGAGTTGGTCTTGAGTCAAACCAAAACCGTAGCGACAACACTTTTAATATTGTGTTTTAGTTAGCAATTATTTAATGCTTTTAATTTCCTGCAAGTAATTAGTTTCCTTAGTTTTAATCAATCATTTTGCCAATTTCTCTTTCGTTAACTCAAATATAATATAGGTCGTTAGTCTTGCTCTCTATGGATTCGACCCTGCTACCGCTAACTACAGTACTTAGGTTTAATTTTGTGACCGTGGACGACCGTCTAACACACCCTGTTGTAGAAGTACAAGTAGAAGAAATATACTAAAACTTAAATCAACAAAAAATAATAAACTTAAAAACGAATTTCATAATTTAGGAATATATCTATTGCACTTACATCAGACATATGGGTTGTAGATCAAAAACCGATTTTTAACTATCACAGTACATTTCTTAGATCATAATTGGGGTTTACAACAAAATTGATAGGTTTTAACCATTATATAAAAACATAGTGCTGAAACTATTTATTTACAATTCTTGAAGTTTTGCAAGAATATTATTAACTGATAGAGTTGTAGCGCTAACGCTTGATAATGCAACGCTAACACGCGGCAATCTCTTTATTTGAAAAGAAAATGGATCCGCTTGGTGAAGGCAAATTTATCACAGAGATGTGCTTGTCACATCACATTTGATAGTTAAAGCAGGTTTAGATGCTATACATTCAAAGATGGAGAGGGTGCGTAGAGCTATCGAATTTATCGTCGGCGGAAGCAATAAAAGATGGCAGGAGTATGTCAAATATTGTAAGCAAGAGGAGCCACGCTTCGACCTTTGAAGTTATGTACAGACATGCCTATCCGTTGGAACTCTACCTACTTGATGTTGGAAAAAGCTTGCCAACCGCGAAACAAATTACAGATTTCGTCAACTGGAAGAACTATCCAGAGGAAGTTGTCAACTATGATGATTGGGCGGTTTGTGAATTTTTTTATCATTTCTTATAATTTTTTAGATGCTACTAATACATTAAGTGGTATTTATTATCCAACTACTAATTTAGTGTTAGATATTTTAGTTCAAATTGCTAAAACTTTTGATCAATATAGATATGATAACATTTTAAGTGAAATTGTTCAAGTATGTAAGAAAAATATAAGAGATATTGGTTAGATATTTCATTCTTATATGGATTAGGCATTTTTCTAGATCCTAGGTTTAAATTATCCAAGTTAACGGTGTAATTACTAAGTTAGGCCATTATTTAGGACATGATTATACGTCTTATTTGACGACTGTAAACACAAATTGGATAGGCTTTTTTTTTATTGAGAACAGATACAATGGAAGTAGAAATGGAAGTGGAAGTGAAACGTCTAGGAGAGGCGATCAAGACCTTGATGTAGCCCCCCTCAATGATCGAGCAAGTGGGCGTATGTGGGACGTGGCGGAAGCTCCAGCTCCAGCTCTAACTCGTACATACATAGACCAAATGAGATGACTCGCTACTACAGGTGGACTTGACCTTTAGACGATGAATGAGCAACTTGACATGGAATTCTTCAATGGTGGAACCAACAAGAAAGTCAATTCCCCATTATATCCCAAATGGCACGTGACATTTTATCTGTGCCAGTTTCTACAATTGCATTCGATTCAACATTTCAACGAGTGGTCGGATTGTTGAAGACAGAAGATGTCTTTAACCGATGAAATGATTGAAGTGATAACGTGTTTACGGGATTGGACTCCTGCAGAAAGAAGATTACAACAGCACCCTGAAGATCCCGAACTACTGAACTCTTTAGGATACAGATTTGAATAATGTAACTAGTGTTGACGATGAAATTGAAGATGAATAATTTAATAAAAAAATTATTAAGTTTATTTGTGAAACGTGAATGTGTGAAATGTGAATATTACATTTATGTTCAAAATTAAAATTAACTATTAATTGATTTATTTTTTAAATTAATTAAATTTTTAGAAACTTACTAATCAACCCCTAAAAAATACTAAAAACCCTCTATAAAATTTTGTTTTGCCCCCAAAATATAAAAAAATTTGAGGGGGGAAAATAAATTATCCAAACCCCATGGGACCGGTCCCGACCAAGCCTAAGGCCTGGTCCGGGTCCTAGTTTTTCTCATGGGCTTGGGACCGGTCCCAGGCCCATGAGTGACTGGTCCCATTTGGGACCAGTCCCAAACGGGCCCAAGCCTGGGCCCGCAAGGGACCGATCCCTTGCCCAGCTCTAAATCTTCATTTTAGACTTTGCCTGGGTCCACTTAAACAGATCTTCATTACATGCTTTTCGTGAATTTTTGGTATTTCGTACAGATACCGGAAAATATCTCTCTATAAAAAAGATTGGCAATATTAGGGGTTTATCTGATATTTACAAATCTAAGGGTTAACTTGATATTCGTCATGCAAGTACTGAAGTACGACGTGTCGTCAAGAAACGAATTAAAAATATTATTTAGGGAATATGTTATGTAAGTCCATTCAGACTTCAGATTCACATATACAGGCGGCTATATGATATTAAGTAAACCTTATGGGGTTCCCCGATATTCGACTACAGTAAACAACATGTCGTATTAAAAGAACCGACACGTCGGTTTTCTTGCAAACAACATGCCGTTTTAAAAAAGGTACTCGTCCTTTCTTAATAAACGACATGTCGTCTGTTTATAAAGACGACATGCCGGTTTCTGAAAACCAGCATATCGTATTCGTGTTGAGAAATTTTTAAACCCCCCATGTTTCAATAAGTATCTAAAACCCCCTAATATTATGAATCTTCTTGGACCTAAGTGATATTACCCTAGGTCAGAAATCGACGATCATTTGATTTTGTACCTCAAACCATGGGGAAGCAAACCATTTGACGAATCTATCGTGACTGCTTCTTCAATTATAAACTCATCTAACTTCTTAGAAGCCACCGTGATTGTGGTTGTGTGACAAATTGGTGAAGGAATGTGGTGATCAAATCTGATGAAGGGTTTAGTATATGTTGTTTTTTTATTTTTGGATGTAAGAATACAAATTGAAGATGGTGATCACCAGTAGAGCTCCTGTTACTGCAATAATCAACCATAGCCACCGGCGCTTCTCTGCAATTAGAAAGGTCAAATTTTGCAGAGCAAAGGAAGAAGAAAGCTATGAAGCCTATGCCCTTACAGATGTAAGTCCTCTTACTTGCAGCTTTCCTTTAGCTTTAAGACCAAAAATCAATGTTTCTGTGTATTGATTTCATTAATAAAGATTGTAATTTAGAGTCAGTAATCCAACAATTTAGAAAATTTTGATTTTTATGTTGCTATCTATGATAAACATTAAAGTTTAAACTCTTATAGTATGAACCAACATTGATTTCCTAATTTGACTAAATTTACTGACATATAACACAAAAATATATGAAAAAATATTAAATCCGCTAGTTATTGGAAGGTATTTCTGTACTAGTATTTCAACATGGAAGCTCAGATTATTAAGTTACTATCTTATTATCTGGCTACTATCACTGAAATTGTTACATCATTATTGGAACAATTTTCTGACTTGTTTTCAGCAACTTCCAATTCTTCATCAATTACATTGATGAAAAATGCTGGTTGTTTTGGATCTGGAAGAAGCATAGTTTCATTTGTAAGCATAGAAACCACACTGAACATTGTAGGTCTATCTCTTGCTTGATCTTGTACACACAATAAACCAACATGAATGCATCTTAGAACTTCGTTAGAAGAACATGATTCGCCTAGTGTTGGGTCTGTTAGCTCTAAACCTTTACCTTCCTTCCACAGCTGCCATGCCTGAAAGAGGAGAGGTTTAACACCCAGAAATTTTCAAATTAAAGTTAGAATATTGATACTAACTTAAAATTTTAATAGCTGTCTTGAATACTTACATATCCTACAAGGTTGAGTGGCCGCTCTGTATCAAAGTTACTATTGTTCCTCTTGCCACTCACAATTTCCAATACCATGACTCCAAAGCTAAATACATCAATTTTAGTTTAAATGGTGCCATTTATGGCGTATTCTGGAGACATATAGCCACTGAAAATGATTGAACACTGCTTTTAGCTCGTGAAGAAACAAAAACATGGATGCATATTGGTTGTAGATTAAGCATATACTTACTATGTTCCATAAACTCTCCTTCTGTTTGCTACTGACTCATTCACATGAAAGATTCTAGTCATTCCAAAATCACATAGCTTTGGATTTATTTGTTCATTAAGTAAAATGTTGCTAGCTGTCAAGTCCCTATGGATCACCCTTAGTCTTGAATATTTATGGAGATAAAGAGAGCAACCTCTTCAATTATACTTTAACGTTTCCTCCAATTTAGTAGGTTCTTCCTGCTAGAATCGTTTTCAAAATATATGTGATGAGAAAATTAAAAGGAAACGAAAACATCAGTAGTAATAAATGGTTAGAATTCCAGAGTCCTCACAAGTCAGAGAAGAGACCTACAAATATAAAAAAATCCAAGCTTTTGTTAGGCATGTACTCATAAACTAAAATCCTTTCTTCTTCATGAAGATAGCATCCTAAAAGCCTCACAAGATTAGTGTGTTGGAGTTTTGCTATGACTTTAGCTTCATTCTTAAACTCCACAATTCCTTGACCTGATCTTCTAGAGTCTTTTTATTGCTATTTCTTGTCCATCCGGTAATTGTCCCTGAGATTGTGACTTTGAAATTACTAATTGTACACCTAACGCAACTAAACTCAAAAAACTTTACCTTATAAACTGGACCCAAACCACCCTCTCCTAGCTTATTGTAAGTTGAGAAATTATCTGTAGCAGCTGAAATGACTTGAAAGTCAAATATCTTCAACTCGTGGTTTATGCCATGACCTTTTTCTTCTCTTTTCTCTTTCCCATAGGGGGTGATAAGTAAAAAAAACTCTGTCGAAGTATACGTAAAAGCTTCTTTCACGTTCTTTTGCTGAGGACTAATCAAGAAAGTATCAATCTAATTATGTCAGAAAATGGTCAAGAAAGATGTTTGATTTACAGATCTTTTGTATCAAACCCCTTAAGAAATATGTTTACCTTTTGGCTTGACTTTCTTCCATATGAAGTAGATTAAGTAGCACAACAGGGAAACCAATAAAGCTGTTCCTACTGCAATTTTTAATGGAAACCACCTCTTGTTTTCTGCGTAAGATAAATACAAGTAAAAGATGGTAATACAGATAATGAATCAGTACTTTGGAATAGAACAGATGTACGATGAAGAAGACGTACTTTTTGGTTGAAGGATGCATATATGCTGTGAATTGAAAAATTCCCTGTAAGATTCTATAAAATTTGCTTCTCTGCCCCAAATCTCACAACCAATACCGAGGTGTGGTACTATAGGCAATACAGGAACAATTATTCCAGCATTTCAATTCACAATCAATATAGCTCATGTTTTCGCTTTCTTTGAACTTGAATCCATCTCGGGACATGAAACCATATCTAGTTTCAAAGAACAGAGCATCTATCCTGCAGATAGAACTTGCATTACATACTGAAGTAAATATAGTTCATCTGCAAAGAATTATTTGGAAATTTTATATAAGATAACTTATTTATAAATATAGTTCTTACTTTGTTTATGCATGAAACGAAATTTCTCTTAATTTCAATCCATATGTACTGGTCCTGAATCCTGATGCTCCAGAAAATATATCATGTAGTGATGTAGAGTCCAGCATTCAAAATCTTTAGCTTTACGATTACCAAGAATTGGCAGCATAGGACAGTTATTCTAAACATGAATTCTGACTGAAACTCATGAGTTGAAACAAGGCATCTTATGTTACCTGGAAAAAATTAGATTCATATGCAGAGTAAAAAGCATGTATTAACAGTTCTTTTTCAAAATATATCTTAAATTTCGTTTTGCTTTTCTCCAATTAGAGCCCCCAGCTCATGTTTGTTGAATAATTTTGGTGTTCTGTTTCTTTTTGTTTAGAAACAGAGCAAGCTTTCTGAGATGGTCATTCTAATATCGAACTCTTCTGTTAAAACTTACATACTGTAAACGGACATGTTTATATTTAATAACAGCTTTGCCAGATTAATGCGGAATCTGTCACAACGTTGGCAACAATAACTTAGCCTTAGTTTTTTTCCTCTGTTTATTAAATATATTCATTTCTCTAATTCGATCTTCATACTAATAACCAAACACCCCAAATTTAACTCGAAAATTCAACTCGAATTCAGAATGTTTAGCTTCAAAAGAGTGAAAAGGAACAAGAATTGGCACCATGGACAGTTATTCTAGACCATGAGTTGAAACAAAGCATCTTATGTTATCTGGGAAAAAAATTATTCATATGCAGAGTAATTGAACTGTGCTTTGTTTTCGTTACATGCGCATAGTAACAGTGTTTCAAAATATATGTAAGGGGTTGAAACCGATTAATCATGGCACCAAATATATGGCCAAAAAAATCCCAGAAATAACCAATCCTGGATTTTGCAAAAATAATAATAAATGTTTCAATGTAATGATGCAGCGACCTACATTTCTAAGCTTTGGCTTCACTTCGGATAGGGAACAAAAATTGGCTCCACAAATTTACTAGAGAGTTATTCTAAACAGAAATCTTGCCTAAACCCGTGACCTAAATATATATAAAGGAGCAACCAAAATCTGACACATGGCAGAGTTTTTATCTTGAGTTTCATAAAGGAGACTACTGTCTATGGGTACCTCCAAATTCCACTTACGGAATGAAGCAACCAAAACCTGACACATTCTTGTAACTGGGCTTCCCCCTGGCCTTTGAAATCCATAGAGGGGAGTGCCTGAAAAGAAACTTGCAATTGCAGTGCCCATAAACAATGTTGGAATTCCAAATCCTAGACCCCACCCGGCATTGTCTTGAATCCACACCAGGAAACTACTAGATATTAGAGCACCTATGTTGATAGAAAAATAAAACCAGTTGAAGAAGGACTCCTTTACTCTTTCTTTAGGATCAGTATCGTCAAACTGATCTGCCCCAAAGGACGAAACACATGGTTTAATACTACCAGTACCAAGCGCAATCAGATAAAGCCCAAAGAAGAATACTTCATACTCAGCCAGAGTAGCTGAAGGGCATAAAGGAGACTACTGTCTATAGATACCTCCAAATTCCACTTACGGAATTTAGTTATAGGTTTGCTTTCGAGTGGTTGAATATTGTCTTCGCATAATCGGATCATATGTGAATGTGTAAACTTCTTAATTTTTTGATTTTGGGGATGCATAGTAAATTATGTTTTCATTGTACGGCTTCTGTTGTTGGGGAATCAGAATCATTACTTGAATTAATCATACATCATACTCCCAATATCAATATATTGTTATAGCACCATCATGGTTTTTCTTCTGTTATCATTCTTTTGTTCTTTTAAAATTCTTAGGCATAAGTTCCTAAGCGTATAGAATTTTATGGAGTGACTCAGCATCTCATCATTATTTGCTGAGTTGAATTCCTTGGGCCCAAATTGTCATTTGGATTCAATGTCCTCTTAGTGAGGATTTCTTCTCATTATATAGGCACAAATGTGCAATATACAAGGCTAAAATCAAGCCTGAATTACAGTAGAAAATCTGCCTAAATTACAGCCATTAAATCTGTTTATACCAAAACTATACATATTCTGACTAAATAAGGAAGTGTATATATGTACAACTGGTGAAAACTAATTAAGGAAAGCGTATCATGGTGACATCCCCCCTCAAAGTGATGTTGGTTTGTCAAGAATCATCAATTTGCCTACAAGAAACTGATGCCGTTGTCGTGTCATAGCCTTCGTAAACACATCTGCAATCTGGAGGTCAGTAGAAATATGAGGAAGAGAAATGATACGAGTGTCCAATACTTTCCGAATGGAATGACAGTCTACCTCAATGTGTTTGAAAGACGGGATTGACAGCGATCTGAATGGCACTAGTGTTGTCAGCATGTAGAGGAGTAGGATCGGATTGAACACAACCAATCTCAGCAAGGAGGCCACGAAGCCAAAGAATCTCAGAACAAGCAGCAGACATTGCACGGTATTCAGATTCGGTAGAAGATTTGGACACGCGATCTTGTTTCTTACTCTTCCAAGATATCAAAGAGTCGCCAAGAAACATGCACCAACCTGTAACAGATCGGCGCGTATCAGGACATCCTGCCCAATCTGCATCGCTGTAAGCCACAAGCTGAAGAGGAGTCCCAGTAGGGAAGAATAGGCCACGACTAGGAGAACCTCGAAGATATCGAATGATACGACGTACAGCAGCTAAGTGTAGATGACGTGGAGCCTGCATGAACTGACTAACCTGTTGTACGGCAAAGGAAATATCAGGACGTGTAATGGTTAAGTAGTTTAAGCTCCCCACTAACTGTCGATACATAGTAGGGTCGGAAAGGAGATCACCCTCTTCCCGAAGATACTTCGTGTTTACTTCCATAGGAGTATCCACAGAAAAAGTATCTTGAAGACTAGCCAATGCAATCAGATCCTGAGTAGATTTATGCTGATTCAAAAAAATGCCAGAGGAATCAGTATGAACTTCCAAGCCTAAGAAGTATGTAAGAGAACCAAGGTCCTTCATATGAAATGAGGCTTGAAGATGTTGCTGCAATCGGGTGATCAAGCTAGAGTCTGTGCCAGTAACAACAATATCATCAACATAAACCAGAAGAAGGACAATGCCAAGAGATGTCTTGCAGAAAAATAAAGAAGAATCATATGCACTCTGCTGAAATGAAAATTGGAGCAAAGTGGAGCGGAATTTATCAAACCAGGCCTGGGGAGCTTGTTTCAGCCCATACAATGATCGTTTCAACCTACAGACATCCGAGGAAAAAGATGATGACAAACCAGGTGGAAGGGTCATGTATATCTCTTCTTTGAGATCACCATGAAGAATGCATTTTTGACATCCATCTGATGAAGAGACCAACCTCGGGATGCAGCAACAGACAGGACAGTCCGTACCGTAGTCATTTTGGCAACGGGAGCAAAAGTCTCCTCATAGTCCACCCCATATTCTTGTCTATTGCCAAGGGCAACCAACCGGGCCTTATACCGATCCAGAGTGCCATCAGAACTCAGCTTGATAGAATAGACCCATTTGCAACCAATAGCTTTGACTTGAGGAGGACAAGGGACAACATCCCATGTATGATTATCCTGAAGAGCCTGAAGTTCTTCGACCATTGCCTCACGCCAACAATCATGTTTAGCTGCCTTAGAATAACCGGATGGAATGGGAATATTAGATAGAGTAACAAGGAGAGAGGTAGCAGAGAAACCATACCAGTCTGACGGACGAGACACTCTGGTCGAGCGACGAGGAACTGGGATAGTATTCGGATCACCCGTAGACGATTCAGTCTGAACAGGTTCAGATGGCGGGCCAGGCTCAAGAAGGGACAAAGCAGATTGTCGTCTTTCATATACAAGTCCAGATTTAAATCGGTCAATAGAAGGAGGCAAGTCATCAAAATGAGGCAAAACATGTATCTCAGGCAAAGACTTATCATGATAAGGAAAGAATGACTGATTTTCAAAGAACACAACATGACGAGAAATACGAAATCGGTTAGAGCATGGATCATAGCAAACATAGCCTTTGTGTGAAGTACTATAACCCATAAATGCACATCTAACAGATTGAGCAGATAATTTATATCGTTCATGAGAAGGCAAATGAACAAAACAAACACAACCAAAAGTATGCATGTCAAGGTATTTAGGGTGCTGATTATAAAGACGAAAATAAGGAGTTTCATAATTTAAGACACTGGATTGCAATCTATTAATTAAATAAACAGCCGTAGATAAAGCTTCAACCCAGAATTTAGGAGGAACAGATGATTGAAGCAAAAGAGTACGAACAACATCCAACAAATGTCTATTTTTACGTTCAGCAACACCATTTTGCTGAGGTGTATATGGACAAGAACGCTGAGAGACAATGCCTTTTTGTGTGAGAAAATCATGAAACTCACGAGACATGTATTCACCCCCAGAATCAGACCTCGGAATTTTAATACCATAAGAAAATTGAGTCTCGACATAAGCAGTGAATTGTTGAAAAACAGACAAGACCTCAGATTTAGCACGAAGAAAATAGATCCAGGTATACTTTATATAATCATCTATGAATGTAACAAAGTATTTATAGTTTGCATGGGAGATAACCGGAGAAATTTCCCACACATCACTATGAATTAAATCAAAACAGCGGTTAGCGTGACTACTGTGAGAAGGAAAAGAAAGAGACTTACTTTTACCTAATTTGCATGTGGAACAATCAAAAGAGAAAGGAAAAGAAAATTGATCTTTATTACCCAACAAACCAGAGTTTATTATATGAGATAAAATAGCAGAATTAGGATGACCCAATCGTTTGTGCCATACTTCACACTTATTGTTCACATCATTACAAGCAAATGAAATAACAGCAGGAATGGAAAAATGCATAGGAAATAAACGTCCAACTTTAGGCCCCTTCGCAAGTATCTTGCCCGACACCTGATCCTACACAAGACAACCATCACGAGAAAAATGAACATCACAGTTATTATCAACCAATTGCCCGACTGAAATAAGACTGGTAGAAAGTTGAGGAGGTACGAAAACATCTCTAATAGTTGAATCAACATCCCCAATAGCATGAATAGGTAACTGATAACCATTAGCAATCTGAATATGTGTCGATCCAGTATAAGTTCAAACATTGCCAAGAATATCAGAAGAACTAGTCATGTGATTAGATGCACCAGAATCAATAATCCATGAGGGAGAAAGCGAACCGTTACCTTGCAGTCCTAAGGCTGAAAATGCAGAAATAATCATCTGTTGTACCTTCTCAGGAGTAAGAGCAGAGGAAGCACTAGGAGTAGCAGAAGGAGCGGAATCCACAGTAGCCTGATAAGCATTGGCCTGACGATTCTGGGGACGAGTAGGACACTCCTTAATAATGTGCCCCGGCTTCTTACAGTAGTTGCAAAATTTCCGTGTACATTTGGTAGCAATATGCCCATATTCCTTGCAGCTGAAGCATTGAACGTTCCGCATGTCTCGACCCTTGCCTTTTCCTTGAGCAGCATAAGCCATTGCATTGGATATCATTTTGTCGTGCTGATAAGTGGCCTGGGTGGTAAGTCGTTGCTCCTCACGAAGTAACTCCCCAAAACAGATATCCAAAGATGGCACGGGATTGTGATTCATCAAATTAGAGCGAGTGGCTTCAAATTCAGGTCGTAACTTCATTAAAAATTGATCTCGCTTGCTTTGCGCATGAATTTCCTGCACAACTGAGAGAGAATCTTCTGGTACCTTGGCATAAATAATGTCAGTAAATTCTCCCCAGATATTATTAAATCCAGAAAAATAATCCTGAATGGAGAGATCACCCTGAGTATAACTAGAAATCTCGTACTCTAATTGAGATCGTCGAGCAATATTGTCTTGATTATAGACTTTTTTTAAGTATTCCCACATAGATTTTGCAGTCTTATATGGCCTTAGATTAAGAACAATAATAGGATCCACTGATCCTAAAATCCATGTCATCACCCGAGCATCTTTGGTTTGCCACTGAGCTAGTTTAGAAACATCCGTAGGAGCCTTATTACTCCCATCAATATGACCCCATAACTCTTTCCCCATAACAAATAAACGAAATTGAAATTCCCAGGCAGAATAGTTCTTACCCGTGAATTTCACCGCAATAAAATCAGAAGACATGATAGCCGAATTAAACACTAACAAAAAAATAGCCAATAACCAGCCTAAGGATAATCCCAAACAGTATCAACCAAAAAATTTCAGAAAGGAAAACTGGAACGATACCTGGCCAAAAACTTCAACAATCAATTCCCAAAAATATTGAAACACCAAACCACCCCAGAAGAGATCGACCACCACCAAGGAACCACCAAAAACTGCCAACAAACGCAACACACCACCAGAAACTGCCGACAACCTCAGGACCAAAGATGCGCCACCAAGAAAGCACACCCAAAATGCGTCGAAAAACTCCAAGAAGCACTCAGACAGTGACGAAAATACCAAGAAGTCCCAAAAACAACGCCAACAGCACCCAAGAGGAAGCCCAACGTAACCAAGAACACCGAGAAAAAAAAAAACAGAAAACCCACACGAGAAAGGTTTGTAACTTAGGAACCTAGCTCTGATACCATGTCATTTGGATTCAATGTCCTCTTAGTGAGGATTTCTTCTCATTATATAGGCACAAATGTGCAATATACAAGGCTAAAATCAAGCCTGAATTACAGCAGAAAATCTGCCTAAATTACAGCCATTAAATCTGTTTATACCAAAACTATACATATTCTGACTAACTAAGGAAGTGTATATATGTACAACTGGTGAAAACTAATTAAGGAAAGCGTATCATGGTGACACAGATTGGCTTGCTGCATCCAAAAGTAAATTTTCTGCACTTTGTGTACTTAGAGAAGTGTCAGGTTGTAGTGATTGAATGCTATCGGGTGGGTCTGTGTCATCTTAATGGGCTGCCATAAGAATCCAAGTGATTCCAATCAGGTTGAATTTAAAATTTATTGATGTAATATTCAAATTGAAGTGCTCTGTTATATGCGCGTATAAGTTGTGTTATCTTATTCTTTTTGTGTATTCTACCAATTCTATATTTTCTTTTGCTGGCATTTTTATGTGGTAATATGTCCTCTTCCTTTAATATTTAATGCTATATAGAATTGTGCACTCCAGATTGTTGGACCTGTCTCCATGTGTTTATGTTAGGAGATGACTGATTTTCTCTTGGGTAATTAAATATTTTTTACAATCATGGTTGGAAGATACTAAAAAGCCAAAGATAAGTTGTTAAATCTCTATTCTTAACATTTGTGAAAATCCATGGATAAAAAGTAAAAGCAACAAATTATTCTTATATTTTCATTGGAGTATGCCTTGTATTGTTTTATCTATCTTACTCTTGACTTCTTTTGCCTATCATTAGAATGAGAGCAGTCAATTGTACACAGGAGATGGCTCTGTAGACATTAATGGGAAACCTGTTCTGAAGCAGAATACTGGAAATTGGAGAGCATGCCCTTTCATACTGGGTGATTAATCATTTTTCTTTATGGCACTTTTTCTTGAATATTTCTATTTCTGACGCTCTTAATCTAAAACACAGGTACTGAATGTTGTGAACGTTTGGCCTACTATGGAATTGCGACCAATCTTGTTTCTTATCTTACCAAGAAACTACACGAAGGAAATGTTTCTGCTGCAAGAAATGTTACCACCTGGCAAGGCACTTGCTATCTTACACCTCTTATTGGAGCCATCTTAGCTGATGCTTATCGGGGAAGATATTGGACAATTGTTGCTTCCTCCACAATTTACTTTATTGTAATTCATCTTGCTTTAGCTGAAGCTGTTTATTTTGACTGCATGTCTTTTGCAAAATTTTATGAAGTCTTTAGTAACATAAATTTGTTTTCGTGTAGGGAATGTGCGCATTGACCCTTTCAGCATCAATTCCTTCATTAAAACCTGCTGAATGTGTGGGTTCTGTATGCCCTCCAGCTACTCTGGCTCAGTATGAAGTATTATTCTTTTGGCTTTATCTGATTGCGCTTGGTACTGGTGGTATTAAACCATGTGTCTCGTCCTTTGGGCAGATCAGTTTGATGATACTGATCCTAAAGAAAGAGTAAAGAAGGGGTCCTTCTTCAACTGGTTTTATTTTTCTATCAACATAGGTGCTCTGATGTCTAGTAGTTTCCTGGTGTGGATTCAAGACAATGCTGGGTGGGGTCTAGCATTTGGAATTCCTGCATTGTTTATGGGCACTGCAATTGCAAGTTTCTTTTCAGGCACTCCCCTCTATAGATTTCAAAGACCAGGGGGAAGTCCAGTTACAAGAATGTGTCAGGTTTTGGTTGCTTCATTCCGGAAGTGGAATTTGGAGGTACCCATAGACAGTAGTCTCCTTTATAGAGTTATTCAATGTAATAATGCAGAGACCTACATGAATGCATCTTAGTACTTCATTAGTAGAGCTTGATCCAACCTCAAGTCCTGTGTCCATGAGCTCTAAGCCTTTTCCTTCATTCCACAGCAACCATGCCTGAAAGGTGTGATAAAGGATAGATTTCGTATAATATCCATCAAAGAGCTTCAATAAATGGCCATTGACCTCTAAAATATGAAAATAAGATTTGATTGATTATACTTACATATCCTACGAGATCGAGTGGGGGCTCAGTATGATAGCAACTATTATTCTTCTTGCCACTTACAATTTCCAGTACTAAGACTCCAAAGCTGAAGACATCAATTTTGATTGAGACAATGTCATTTATGGCATACTCTGGAGACATATAGCCGATGAAAAATAAATGAATAAATTCTTTTAGGGTTTGAAAATGAAAATGTTTTCATATGAAAATGGACAAAGCAACTGCATATATATGTTTGATTGTAAATGTAACAGGTACTTACTATGTTCCAACAACTCTATTTGTGTTTGCTTCCTATTCATTAAATCTAAATAATTTAGCCATTCCAAAATTAGATATTTTTGGATTCATCTGGTTATCGAGTAAAATGTTGTCTACTTTTAAGTTTCGGTAAATCACTCTTATGCTTAAACTGGAGTAATGCAGAACTTTGGTCGTGAGAACAAAGTTTCGCAGAACACTGAGAATGCAAAAGCAATAACAGGAGGCAGAAAATATGACAAGACCATGTTAAGTACCAAGCCATTTTTCTGTATGAAATCAGAGGAATGGATATATTTGTAAATGGGACGGAAATGGAGGGTCAATATGTATAGAACCCGTTTTCAGCTTTCTTTTTTAATTAGTTAAAAATTTTATTAATCAATACAGAATCTGCAAAGAAAGTTTCATAGAAGCAATATTCCTTGAACCTTATAGTAACCAAGTTTTTATCAATAATTCAAACTGAAAGTTAGATTCATGTAGCATAAGTCTTGGTTGTGCAGTGAGGACTACGTGCTCATCTGGAAAAATATTATCTACTCTCACCAAGTCTTGGTCATGCAGTAAGGACTACTCCATCAATAACCAAGTGTCATGGCCATGCACTGACTATTCCACTAACTATTTAGCACCAAGTCTCCGTAAATTATCTAGCATCTAAGTCTTGGTTGTGAATGTCTTCTAAGATTAAAATCATTTTCCACACGGTGCCCGAAATGATAAATTAATCTTCAAGTCTCAATTTCTAGTAATTTTCTCCCTCTAGACTCTGTACATATTCAAGTCACCAGTAAATAATAAAGCCTTTTATTTTTATTTTTTCTGCATGTATTGTTGAAAAATAATATAAATACAGCTAACTTTGTTGAATTGGGGGAAGTATTTAACCGTGTAAATGAAAGCCACTTATACAGGCAACCAAATCAATATCGCTGCTTCTGCAATGGTCCTATTTTTTCTTATTTCTTTAACATTTCAGATTTCAATAATATTAAAACAAAAGGGGGCCCAATAATCTTTGAGCGACAACACAGTGGAAAATGAATTCTAAACTCATTAGAAACCACAAAGTTCAAACTGAGGCTAACTTATTATAACAATGCTTTAATGACAGAAGCAAACGATTTGAAAACATACAGGGACTTTGACGTAAAGTTAGAAATTATGGACCTTGTGATAGGAATCCACTGCTAAATTGATAGAAATTGGACTCCTTTGTAGGCTTGAGTAGAACTCTTTTTAAAAAATCGACTTACCAAGAGATGATGCTTAAGTCCTTATAAACTATACGTCCACCCCTTTTCTCTCTCAATGTGAGATCCTAAAATAATTTGGGTGAATGATGGTCCCCTATATTATATTCATATTATTTTTGAGGTATATTGTTTCTTTTAAAGTGACTTATCAAAATTATATTTCATTTTATTTTTAACAGATATTATTTTCATTATTATTTAATTTTTGAAAACTTGTTAAAAAACATTATTTAAGTCTATTGATATTGAATAATGAATATACCTAAATTTGATAAGGATTGCTGCTTATGGGATGGGGTAACATGTGATACGGTGACCGGTCATGTGATTGAGCTTGACCTTAGTTGCAGTTGGCTTTTATGTCAGCATCCGGTTGGCAACACATACTGGCTCAATCCTTCCATAATACTCTGTTGAATCTGTCCTATGGTACCATATTCCTAAGAAACGATTTCCAAAGAAACCAAGCCTGAATTTCCCCTAAGCTGAAACCAGCTTTTCCCCATCTCTAAGCTGTTTGCCTGGTATTATATTGTCTCTCTCCATCTGAGAATATGAAGGCTATCGAAGTAAGAAATCAAATCCTCTTGAGCCTTAATTTTTTGCTTCATCCATAGAATTATGTAATGCAGAAATGAGTCGCAGTAAAAGTCAAAAACTAGGGTAACATAATATTGAATCGGGAAAGTATATGATAACACAATAGCATCACCTATCAATTGGTGAATGAATTTATAACTATTTATCATATTAATTACCTTATGGTATTTCATATTATTGTATCTAATCAATTATACTGATTTTGATCTATTATTTCTTTCTAACTGCCTTGAAAAGTCCACAAGTCTTGTATAAACTTTTGAGTATTGTAAATCGTCGTGTCTTTAAAGTTAAACCATTAGAAATTGTCCGCACTGTCAACCATAGATATGTACTTTCGACTAAATTTCGTGTTGTGATAGCACTAACCACATTAAAGAGTAGAAGACTTGAAGGATGGCAGCACACGGCTTCTCCGCAATGTCATGGACCACAAGAGCCTAGATCTTTTCTAAGAAAATCAATCTTCATTTTAGACTGTGCCAATATTGGGTCCACATAAACAGCTCTTCGTTGAAGTTTCATTGGCATTAAATCTCATTCCAACGATATTCTATCTCTCAAGTCTCATTCTAGTCGTATCGAAGAGATCATTCCATGAATAGAATCTCAATACGATTATCATTCTACAACAATACAGATTGTCCCACTATTTCATTAACGCCGGATGATAGGGTCAATGTTGAGAGAATGAACTTATGATCGACACATTGTTTCATTATTAAGTTGTCACTACCACACGACTTCTCCTTAATGTCATAGATCAGTAGAGCCTATTTTGTAAGTTAATTGGTCTTCATTTGACTGTGTGAGTATTGGGTTCCCTTAACATTATCTTATAAAATTTCATTAGGCTAGGTCTCATTCCAGTGGTGTGCTATGCCTCATGTCACTTAAATGCTCTTACTTTAAAATCCCCTATGAAAGAGCCCATTTTATAAAGACGACATGTCGGTTGGAGAAAACCGGCATGTCGTATTCGTGTTTAGATAAATATTAATTAAATCCCCTATGTTTCAGTAAGTTTAAAACATATGAATCTTCTTGGACCTAAGTGATATTTACCCTGGATCAGAAATCGACGATCATATGGTTTTGTACCTCAAACCATGGGGACGCAAACCATTTGACAAATCTCTCGTGAATGCTTCTTCAATTATAAACTCATCTAACTTCTTAGAACCCAACGTGATTGTGGTTGTGTTGTTGCTGGGTTGATGTTTTCATTATGTTCTGCAAATTGGTGAAGGAATGTGCCTACAGAATTTGGTGATGGGTTTTGTATATGTGTATTTTTGAGGATATAATAATGCAAATTGAAGATGGAGATCACCAGTAGAGCTCCTGTTACTGCAATAATCAACCATAGCCACTGCCGCTTTTCTGCAATGAGAAAGGTCAAATTTTGCAGAGCAAAGCAAGAAGAAAGCTATGAAGCCTATGCCCTAACAGATGTAAGTCCTATTAATTGCAGCTTTCCTTTAGCTTTAAGACCAAAAATCAATGTTTCTGTGTATTGATTTCACTAATAAAGATTGTAGTTTAGAGTCAGTAATCCAACAATTTAGAAAGTTTTGATTTTCATGCTGCTATCTATGATAAACTCTAAACTCATATAGTGTGAAGCCATATTGATTTCCTAATTTGACTAAATATACTGATATATAACACAAAAATATATGAAAAAATATAAAATCCGCTAGTTATCGGAAGGTATTTCTGTACTAGTATTTCAACATGGAAGCTCAGATTATTAAGTTACTAGCTTATTTTCTGGCTACCATCACTGAAATTATTACATCATTATTGGAACAATTTTCTGACTTGGTTTCAGCAACTTCCAATTCTTCATCAGTTACGTTGATGAAAAATGCTGGTTGTTTTGGATCTGGAAGAAGCATAGTTTCATTTGTAAGCATAGAAACCACATTGAACATTGTAGGTCTATCTCTTGCTTGATCTTATACGCACAATAAACCAACATGAATGCATCTTAGAACTTCGTCAGAACATGATTCCCTAATGCTGGGTCTATTAGCTCTAAACCTTTACCTTCCTTCCACAGCTTCCATGCCTGAAACACCCAGTAATGGTCAAATTAGAGTTAGAATATTGATACTAACTTAAAATTTTAATAGGTGTCTTGAATACTTACATATCCTACAAGGTTGAGTGGCTGCTTTGTATCAAAGCAACTATTGTTCTTCTTGCCACTCACAATTTCCAATACCATGACTCCAAAGCTAAATACATCAATTTTAGTTGAAACAGTGCCATTTATGGCATATTCTAGAGACATATAGCCACTGAAAATGATTGAACACTGTTTTTAGCTCATGAAGAAAGAAAACATGGATGCATATTGGTTGTAGATTAAGCATATACTTACTATGTTCCACAAACTCTCCTTGTGTTCGCTACTGACTCATTCACATGAAAGATTCTAGCCATGCCAAAATCAGATATTTTTGGATTCATTTGTTCGTCAAGTATAATGTTGCTAGTTTTCAAGTCCCTATGGATCACCCTTAGTCTTGAATATTTATGAAGACAAAGAAGTCCTTGAGCAACCTTTTCAATTACGCTAAAAGGTTTCCTCCAATTTAATAGGTTCTTCCTGCTTGAATCTGTTTCAAAATATATGTGATGAAAAAAATTAAAAGGAAAGGAAAACATCAGTAGTAATTAGTAGTTTAAAAGTGACAGATTTAGAATTCCAGAGTCCAGACAAGTTAGAGAAGAGACCTACCAAATATAAAAAAATCCAAGCTTTTGTTAGGCATGTACTCATAAACTAAAATCCTTTCTTCTTCATGAAGACAGCTTCCTAAAAGCTTCACAAGATTTGTGTGTTGGAGTTTTGCTATGACTTTAGCTTCATTCTCAAACTCTACAATTCCTTGACCTGATCTTCTAGAGAGTCTTTTTATTGCTACTTCTTGTCCATCTGGTAATTGTCCCTGAGATCATGACTCTGAAAATTACTAATTGTACACCAAACACAACTAAACTCAAAAGACTTTACCTTATAAACTGGACCAAAACCACCCTCTCCTAGCTTATTGTGAGTTGAGAAATTATCCGTAGCAGCTGAAATGACTTGAAAATCAAATATCTTCAACTCGTGGTTTATGCCATGACCTTTTTCTTCTCTTTTCTCTTTCCCATATGAGGTGATAAGTAAAAAACTCTGTCGAAGTATACGTAAAAGCTTCTTTCGCTTTCTTTTACTGAGGACTAACCTAGATATATAGAAAGTATTATTCTAATTATGTCAGAAAATGCTCAAGAATGATGTTTGATTTACAGATCTTTTGTATCAAACCCCTTAATAAATATGTTTACCTTTTGGCTTGACTTTCCTCCATATGAAATAGATTAAGTAGGACAACAGGGAAACCAAGAAAGTTGTTCCTACTGCAATTTTTAATGGAAACCACCTTTTGTTTTTTGCAACAAGATAGTTTTCTGCATAAGATAAATACAATTAAAAGATGCTAATACAGATAATGAATCAATACTTTGGAAGAGAACAGATGTACAATGAAGAAGACGTACTTTTCAGTTGACTTTTCGGTTGAAGGATGCATACATGCCGTGAATTGACAAATTCCCTGTAAGATTCTGTGAAATTTGCTTCTCTGCCCCAAATCTCACAACCAATACGGAGATGTGTGGTACTATAGGCTGCGCAAGAACAATTATTCCAGCATTTCAATTCACAATCAGTATAGCTCATGTTTTCGCTTTCTTTGAACTTGAATCCATCTCGAGACATGAAACCATATCTACTTTCAAAGAACGGAGCATCTCTCCTGCAGATAGGATCTTTCTGATAAACTTTTTTGCTAGAAACAATCAATTGAATCGGTGAGCTTCCATCCAGTTGTATTTTCAGCATATCATTTGGATATCCAGTTAAAGAAAAAGTGAGGTATTTTTCTTGTTCGTTTGCAACAAGTCTAAATTCATAGTTAGCAATAGTCCAAGAATTCGAGGACATTGATTGCTCATTTAGCGAGAGCACACCCGTCCAGTAGACTTACCCTCGCCACCAGATGACTAGCTTGTTTGTGATATTCGAATCGATACCAAGGGTAAATGACCCTTGCCCAGGGGAGTCTTCAATAATCCATGATTGCAGAAACCATTTATGCCGAGTTCGCAAGTTAATTCCAAGTTTCATCCCAGGCAAAAGCGTATCAGTCGGATAATCAATGCTTTGCTATAGCAACCGTCTTATAGATCCATTTAAATTCATCTCATGTAGGACAAGATTCCCAGATTTCAGTAGAGTAGCACTTGTATTCTCACTCCTTGAACCCAACTTATGGAAGTAGGATCTCCTTTGTAGAATTTTCAGATTCCCATCACTGCTATCTATTGTATGACTTGCAGATTCATCTAAGATTGGGATGTTCCTGTTTGCAACCCACACAGACTCGTCCCTCCGGTAGAGTATTCCTAAGTAATGTTTCTCTACATCATTAGGGCTAAAGAATTTCAAGCTGAATTTGATCAAGGTTTTTGAGATATATTTAAAATAACTTGCATTACATACTAAAGTAAGTACAGAAATTCATCTGTAAAGTATTGTTTGGAAATTTTATAAATATAGTTCTTTCTTTGTTTATGCATGGACGAAATTTCCGTTAATTTCAATCCATATATACTGGTCCTGAATCCCGATGCTGCAGAAAATATTTCATGCAGTGATGTACAGTCCGGCATTCAAAATTTTTAGCCTTACGATTACCAAGAATTGGCAGCTTAGGCCAGTTATTCTTAACATGAATTCTGCTGAAACTCAAAATATATTTTTAAGGTTAAATCTGATTAATCATGGCAACAAATATATAGTGAATAAAAATTCAAGAAATCATCAATTATCTGCATTACCTTATCTTGCTTGGATTACAGAAAAGATGCTAAATAATTACTACTGGTATATTTATCTTGCCTCCATATCTGTCATTTTTTGGATATGGTGTATACTTCTTTTAGCCTTAACAAATTGTTTGCTTATGGGCTACGGCAACTCATTCGGGGGTCTCGCTGTCTAACTGGGTTTAAAATTAGTTTACTAATATTTGAATTTGGGTAAAGTTAGATTCGAGTTAGCCCAAATGAGGTTAGGTTTCTATTAGTATTTTCTGTAATAGTGAAAAAATCTAAGGTGTGAGAACAGAGAGAAAAGTGAGCTGCCAATACTGTTCATCTTTATATTCTACAGTTTCCTGATAATCAATAAAATTGCTCTATTTGAAGGTTAGATGTAGTTCCTTGTAAAAGTAAATCATTGGGTTCTATTATTATTTTATTTTTTTTCTTGTAACGTGTTTTGCTTTCAGATTAGACACCAATTTGTACCATCATTTGTGGAAATGAACAGCATAATTTTCTTCACTTCACATGTAAATAAACATCATGTTCTAAAGAAAAGTGTGTACACCCATAAATGGAATTGTTGTTAAATGAGTCAAAGCAACACCATGGTGTTTATTTTTATATAGACTACAAACAGTAGTCAAGTTTTCCATGTCTCACCCGTCAAGTACTCAAATCTATCAGCTTGTCAGTCAAGTTTTCCACGTATTACTGTTCAATAGAAATTAGGTGACATTAAAAAGAATTTTGATTTTGATAATAAATAATATGACTCTGATAAACAACTTTTCTTCATTGGAAAGAAGTAGTTGATAAACGAGCTTTAGAACAATGTCATGACCCCCGAGCTCATGACATTTTTCGTCAGGTATTATTAATACTGTGGTTTCAAAGTTAGACCTGCGACTGGTTTTCTCCAATTAGAGCCCCGAGCTCATGTTTGTTGAATAATTTTGGTGTTCTGTTTTGTTTTGTTTAGAAACAGAGCAAGCTTTCTGAGATGATCATTCTAATATTGAACTCTTCTGTTAAAACTTACATACTGTAAACGGACATGTTTATATTTAATAACAGCTTTGCCAGATTAATTTTTTGTACTTTGATCAAAAACATAGCAAGCTCTGTTTATTAAATATATTCTTTTCTCTAATTCAATCTTCATACTAATAACCAATCACCCTGAATTCAACTCAAATTCAGAATATTAGCATCAAAATAGTGAAAAGGAGCAAGAATTAGCACCATGGACAGTTATTCTAAACCATGAGTTGAAACAAAGCATCTTATGTTATCTGGGAAAAAAAAGATTCATATGCAGAGCAACTGAACTGTGCTTTGTTTTTGTTAAATGCATGTAGTAACAGTGTTTCAAAATATATGTATGATCATGGCACCAAATATATGGCCAAAAAAATCCCAGAAATCATCAATCCTGGATTATGCAAAAATAATAATAAATATTTCAATGCAATGATGCAGAGACCTACATTTCTAAGCTTTAGCTTCACTTCGGATAGGGAACAAAAATTGGCTCCACAAATCTACTAGAGAGTTATTCTAAATAGAAATCTTGCCTAAACCCATGACCTAAATATATATAGAGGAGCATTATCCATAAAACCGAATATATGTGGCAAATAACATTTCCACAAATCATCAATTATATGTTTGCATGTCTGCGCTTGTATAACAAAACTGATGACAGGATTATCAACTACCAGGAATATCTATCTAGCCTCTATCTCGGAAATTGTTACATTATTAGTGGAACAATTTTCTGAGTTAATTTCAGCAATTTCTGGCACTTCATTAGTATCACTGACATAAAATGCTGGTTGTTTTGGCGCAGGCAGGAGTAAAGATTCATTTGTGAGCATGGAAACAACATCAGACATTGTGGGTCTATCTATTGCTTGGTCTTGCACACACAAGAGACCTACATGAATGCATCTCAGTACTTCATTAGGAGAGCTTGATCCATCCTCAAGTCCTGGATCTATGAGCTCTAAGCCTTTTCTTTCATTCCACAGCAGCCATGCCTGGAAAATATGATAAAGGATAGATTCCATATAATATCCCTCTAGAGTTTCAATAAAGGGCCATTGACCTCTACAATATGAAAATAAGATTTGACTGATTGTACTTACATATCCTACGAGATTGAGTAGGCGTTCAGTATGATAGCAACTATTGTTCTTCTTGCCACTTACAATTTCCAGTACTAAGACTCCAAAGCTAAACACATCAGTTTTGATTGAGACAACACCATTCATGGCATACTCTGGAGACATATAGCCACTGAAAAATAAATGAATAATTCTTTTAGAGTTTGAAAATGAAAATGTTTTCATATGAAAATGGACAAAGTAACTGCATATATATGTTTGATTGTAAATGTAATAGGTACTTACTATGTTCCAACAACTCTTTTCGTATTTGCTTCATGTTCATCAAATCTAAAAATTTTAGCCATTCCAAAATCAGATATTTTTGGATTCATCTGGTTATCGAGTAAAATGTTACTTGTTTTTAAGTCTCGGTGAATCACTCTTAATCTTGAATATTTGTGAAGGTAAAGAAGTCCTTGAGCAATTCCTTCAATTATGTTGAACCGCTTCTTCCAATTTAATAGATTCTTTCTATCAGAATCTGTCCAAACACATTTAGATAAAAAAGAAATATGAATAACTGATATAAGTGATAGAATTGTTGTTGTAAGAACCTTGGTTGTAAGAGTTGAAGTCTTACGAAAAATAAAGAAATCCAGGCTTTTGTTAGGCATGTATTCATAGACTAAAATTCTTTCTTCTCCATGGAGTGAGCATCCTAAAAGCCTAACAAGATTATTGTGAAGTTGAGAAGTTGAGAAGTTGTTTGTAGCAGCAGCAATGGTTTGAAAATCAAATAACTTCAGCTTGTGCGTCACATTCTGATCTTTTTCTTCTGTTCTACCGTCACCAGATGTTAGGGGAAGAGACACATCACCTCCAAGTTCGCCTAATAACTTCCTTCGGTTCCTTATGCGTTCCACTAATTAAGATAAATGGAAAGTATGGTCCATATTATGGTTATTGGTTGATATTTAACTATAACAATTGTGCCATTTGATTACCTTTTGCCTTGGAATTTCTCCATATCAAATAGCATAAGTAGCACAGTACTGGTAACACTAAAGCGATTGCTATCACAATGATCAAAAACTTCCACCACTTTTGCTCTGTATACAAGGAAAAAGAAAAAGTATAATCTTCTAGTCCCTGAAAATCACCTTCTTCCATTAAATCAATGTTCACTACCGCTGATATTTAAGAATGCGTTTAGGGGTTGTGAGTAAAACAATAAGATATGAAAGGGGTTTCAGGAATGACTTGATTGAATGAAACTAAAATTAGCTGATTCCCTCCTCGTCATATAAAGCACTCTCGGAAATGCAGAGTACCTTGTGGTTTGCTACCATATTTTATAAAAGTTGTCTCTGAAAAACTTAGAACATAGTTTCCTGCTAATTTATTTTTTATTTATGCACTTGCAATATGGTTTGTCTTGACCGCTAGTGTTCCCAATGTCCATCATTAATTGAACAAACCCCTTACAAAACGCGGTAACGACTTTTCCCACCAAATAATGGCTTAATAACTTTTCTACCCACAGACTTTTAAAATACAACTTTACTATCCAAATTTATATTCTAGTGGCGAAAAGAGAGCAAACTTGGTTCAGGATGTTAGGGCTTTTGAAGACAGGAGACCGATGAGTCTTTTGGTATTAGAAGGTTGGATTTTGGTGTTTGAAATTGATCGGAATTTAACTTGAGACGGCAGCTACACAAACCTTAATCTCTTGATTGTCGGCGATTGGCGAGGTCGGCGAGAGTAGGTTTGAGAGGTTTTAGTGTGTGATGATTGGGGAAGAGAATGGTGGTGGTGTAGAGTAGCAACGATGCCAGAATAAAAAACGGAATATAAATTTGTGTAATAAAGTAATGTTTTAAAAGTCTGTAAGTAAGAAAGTGTCAATCACGATTATTTGGGTGGGAAAAAGTTGTTTACTCCTTACAAAACTATCAAAAGTCCTCTGATAAGGGTATTTAATACTTTGTGAGCGAAACATACATTATATATACTCAAAGATTTCACAGGGAGAAAAATTAAATAAATCCTAGATGAATAAGATAAAGATATGAAAGCACTATTGGAAATGCAGAGTACCCTGTTGTTTGCTACCACATTTTATAAAAGTTGTATTTAAACACTCGTTTTAAAACTTAGAACATATTTATATACTGATTTATCTTAAATGCAACAATTGATCATGAGAATTAAACTTAGAACAAGTTTTATTTACATCTACTGGGAATTTTATTCTTGATCATCTCTAATTAATCAGATAGATTTTGACAGATAGCATACCATAACGCTCGCGATTGTATTTTAATCGCCTTCCCAGATAGCTCATGGGACAGTACACGATCGCAAGTAGAGCTCCTGCTATTGCAATGATAGACAGCGACCCATTCTTTTCTGTAATGATAAAAGAAGTAAAATGAAAAGCATCAAACTTCTGTCATGAGAGTTTAAAAGACAAATTCTAAAGGATATGTTTCAGGTAGCTCTTCATTTCGGGATACAAATCCCATAATCAATTTTTTTATTTTTTTTCTTCTAACCAACCAAATAATCTTGAGTGTGGGGTAAAAGGATGCATCAATATGAATGGGCAAGTGTAATGAAAATTCAACTAAAAAGTTGAATCAAATCTACCTTTAGGTACTTCATGAATTTCCGGTTTAGCTTCCGTGAATATTGGACGAACACGATTACCAAAGATGAGGAAATCCGTGAAGTTTGTCTCTGTCTCCGTGAAGTTTGTCTCCGTGCCCCAGATCTCACAGCCACCACTTAGAGTAGTAGCAAAGGCAACACAAGAACAATTACTGAAGCATTTGGCAAAGCAGTCAGCGAAGGTCATGTTGTCACTTTCTTTGAACTTGAACCCATCACCTGACATGAAACCATAATTGCCATTGAAACTATTAACACTTGACCTGCACGAGGGAATCTTCCCATTCCAACATGCCGCATAGTTCCCAGACCGAGAAGTTCTAATTAAAGTGCGATAATCACATTGTGAAAGAGGGTACTCGCCATGATCTGTAAGTGAACCGTCGAAATTCATTTTGATCATCGGAAATGATACGTCAGATTCTTGTATTAAAGAATAAGTGAAGAATTTTTCTACTTCATTTGATGTATAATTAAACTTGTAAGTGCCAGTAGCCCACGGTCTAGAGGAGTTGAAGTGACCATTAAGCCAATACCCACTCGTCCGATAGACATCCCCACGCCAACTCATGATCAACTGGTTTGAGACATTGGGGTCCATGCTAAGGGTAAATGAACCTTGAGCAGCAGAGTAATAGGAAATCCAAGACTGAAGAAACCATTTGTGCCCAGTTTGTAAGTTAACTCCTATTTTCATTCCAGGCAGAAGTGTATCTGTCGGATGGTCAAAGCTTTGCCACAGCACTCGCCTATTAGATCCATCCGAATTCATTTCATAGAGCACAAAATTGCCAGTTTCTAGAAGAGTAGCACTTGTATTACCGGCTGCTTGAATCGAACTTATTACGATAGGATCTGTCCCGTTCGGTAAAATTTTCAGATTGCCATCTGTACTGTCTATAGTAAGATTACTTCCAGTACCTAAGATTGGGTTGTTCCTGTTGGCAACCCATATGATCTCTTTATAATAATCTGTTGAATCTGTCCTATGGTACCATATTCCTAAGTAACGATGTCTAGAGAAACCACGGAAACCAAGCCTGAATTTCCCATAAGCTGAAACCAGCGTTTCCCCATCTGTAAGCGGTTTGCCTGGCATTATACTGTCTCTCGGCGTCTGAGAATATGAATGCTGCATCAAGAGGATGAAGCAAGAAAGGCTCACAAGGATTTGATTTCTTACTTTAATAGCCATCAATAGAATTATGTAATGCAGAAATGAGTCGCAGTACAAGCTCTCGGGTTGTTGGGTAAATGATTTTGGTTTTCAAGCTCTCGGGTTGCTGGTGAATGAATTTATAACTATTTATCATATTAATTACCTTATGGTATTTCAGATTATTTTATCTAATCAATTATAGTGATTTTGGTCTATTATTTATGTCTATCTGCTTTGAAAAGTCCACTACTCTTGTATCAACTTTTCAGTATTCTAGTCAACCATAAATATGTATTTTCGACTTAATTTCGTCGAATTGCTTTGACCGTTACTAAGAGATAGATGTCTTTCTCAAATACGTTTCGTTCCAATCAGAGTCCGGTCAGGTTACGCCTTTGTGCTTTGTCTTCCAAAGTTGGCCTTGAAGTAATTTGTCTGTTTGGGAATAAGAAGCTCCAAACAGAAGCATAAGGTATGAAAAGTTCAAAAGGATGCGATTTGTTCCGTTTCTAGCCATATTGTGAACATGAAGAAATGATCCTTAGTACAAGCTATATGGAAAGTTCAAAAGACTATTGACTTCAGGTGTTGATATTGTCAAATTAGGAGGACATGTGTAACTTTTGAATATTCTAAACTGCCTTCTTTTAAATTAGTCCTACGGGACACTCATTACTGCCCCACAATCCTCAACCACCCTACATATATTTTAGTTCTTTCGGAAGAGGACTTACATAACCTCTAATTATTCAAGATCATCAATCAAGCCTTGTCTTGTAAACAAAAGTCTTCTGTCTGGCTGTCTTCTAGTGTATGCCAAAAGCTCTGTTTTTACTTGAAGTATTGTGGTAATAGTTTTCAGAATAAGTCTAACAAATCAAAGTGAGTCGCCAAGAGAAGTATGAAGCATGAAAAGCTCAAGAGGATTTCATGCCTTCCTCTTCTCACCATCAATAGAATCATGTACATGCAGAAATGGGTTCTGCGTGCTCTGTGTACAAGCTCATGCAATGAATTTAGTAAAAGAACAATTGAAATCAAGTCTGTCAAGTGTTAACTTTAATAGTTTTTCGTTGATTTTCTTGGAAGGTTCATTTGACAAAATTTGAGGACTTTTATAGCTTATAAATATTCCAAACTGCCCAAGACAGTTTGATGCAGACAATTAATAGTGCCCCCTCAATCCTCAACCATCATAGATAGATATATAATCACTTTGAAAAGTAAAAAAAAAAATTATTTTAATTTCTTAAATCTTCACTAAAAGAAATAATTAGTTTGATGATTCTTCTCAAGAGACATTCATTTACTAAACATTTACTATTTATTTTCTTCTCATTCTAATTGTTGCCCACGTTTATGCCTTTACCCACTGTTAATATATCATTTACGCACATTCAAATTTAGACCCAAGTTTAAATGAGGCTTTGCTTGAATTAATATTACTGGAATGTTATACTTAACAAGTAAATTAAGCTATTATGGCAAGAGCTGTCCTCATTGACTATCGACTTCAGCCTTCAGGAGAGACTGGAGAGTCAAGTCTGATGGCTTAACAAGTAAATAAATGAAAGTAGTTTGAAAACCTAAGTAATTCTCAACTTTGTGCCTTCATGATTGTATTTATGCACTTATGCCCACACAACTATTTCTATCTTCCTTCCATCTTTGATATTGTTACGTTATTTGCTGAACAAATTTCAAACCTGTTTTTAGGAACTTCAGGCACTTCAGAAATAATATTATTAATGAAAAACGCCGGTTGCTTTGGTGTAGGTAGAACCATAGTCTCGTTTGTAAGCATGGAAACAACCTCCGACATTGTTGGCCTATCCTTTGCCTGGTCTTGCGCGCACAAGAGACCTACATTCAGGTATCTCGACACTTCATTGGTAGAGCAAGATTCGTCCATTGTTTGGTCAATCAATTCTAAACCTTTACCTTCATTCCACAGCTGCCATGCCTGAATAAAAGAGTTAAGGTTAGATTAATTGTAGATTGATCAATGCTATCCCAAAGTTTGAAGGATTTTCACAGGATGAAATGTATAATAACTGAATACTTACATATCCAACAAGGTTGAGTGGACGCTCTGTATCATAGCAACCGTTATTCTTCTTACCAGTCACAATTTCTAATACCATGACTCCAAAACTATATACATCAGTTTTCATTGAGACAACGCCATTAAAAACGTACTCTGGAGACATGTAGCCACTGAAAAATAATTTAACATCATACATTAATTTTGTTGGAAGACAATGTAGTTTGTTGTAAATGTGTATATACTACATATACTTACTGCGTTCCAACAATTCTGTTTGTATTTGCTTCTAACTCATTCACCCCAAAAGCTCTTGCCATTCCAAAATCTGATATTTTTGGATTCATTTGGTCATCCAGTAATATGTTGCTGGCTTTTAAGTCTCTGTGAATCACTTTTAATCTTGAATATTTATGGAGATAAATAAGTCCTTGAGCGATTCCTTCAATTATACTTAAACGTTTTTTCAAATTCAAAATGTTCTTTCTACTAGAATCTGTCTCAAATTAAGAAACAAACAGATAGTAATGAGTAGTTGATAGATGATTCTTCTTAACGTCTGAAAAGTTGTACCTTTTGGGAACTAGAGTTCCATAATCTCTGATGAAGGCCTCAATATCTTGATGGTTCTTTGTTAGATTCCTTAAAAGGGATTTTGACCTAAAAGATGAGATTTTCTTCCTTCTGCATAAGCAGATAATTATACAAATGGTGGTTACTGCAATTATTGCAGAAACAGTGCCTGTAAAAAAAAAAAAAAATTTGTTTCGAGTCAGTCTAGTTGGAACACGGAAAGGGCAAGCAGAGGCAAACCCGTGCCTACGAAAGCGCCGAAACCTGTTCAGGGAAGTAGTAAAAATAAGAAAATTCTGAATTGAAAGTCTGATAAAAATTTGATATTTTGAAAGTAAAAACAATATATAAATCTGTATTACCTATGGCAAGCTTCCGTCTCAAATTAAGAGTATTGCCTGAATCATTCACAGTAAAGAAAAAATTAGAGCAGTTTGAATAACAAGAAGATAAAATTTTTTGTGAATGCGCGTTTGGCATTTGAGCCACTCTAGAAGTCAGTACTGTTATGTATAAAGTTACAGAGAAAAAAAAAAAAAACCGAATTCGGAACAGAGGAAACAGAGTAAGAACACTCAAGGCAAATAATCAGTATAATCTGGTCTTTTTGGGTTAGTAATCAAGAACATTAATAGAGGAAACAAGAGAAATGAATAAACTACCTATAAAATTACCATCATCGCATGTTTTATGTTGAGTTTTATCTTTGCAAAAACAAAGGAATTCAGAATTATCGAATCCACACCGCCCACCACTTGCCTCACAATTGCTGCAACCAAGTGCAGTCCAATTCAAGACGAACCCGATCTTCAAAATTTCAGTATAATTCATCTGCAACCAATTGGCGCCGGTTTCTACATTCAGAGGTGCGTAAACAGAATACTGGCACGACTCGAGAGAATAATTCACAAGCATTTCCTTGTGAAAAGCAGCAAAAGAATAGTAGTGTGAATACTCGTTACCACAACTTATAGAATATGTACCATTCTCAGGAGGCTTATCGGAGCAATTGTACCAGAAGAAAAGATCTGTATCACCAGGAACAAAATTGAATGGAGTGCGAGTAAGAGTAAGGTTGTAAAGAGGAGTTGGACATAAGTTCTCATCGGCTGCAGAGTATGCCAGACGAAGAGAACTGTTTTCATAGAAGATATCCTTGATGATATAATCTTCATATGAAATGTTGAGTACAGGTTTCTGATCATTGCAGATGATCTCAAAGTTAGGGGAGCCACAGTAAGATTCTTGTTCACCAGAAATCCAAAAAGGGTACCGTATTGTAAGGTTACTGCCACAAGTTTTCGGTTCACACGCCTCAAATTTTGAGTTATCGGAGACTGTCTGGTGGGCTAAGGTGAAGAAGATGATAAAGACAAAAACACAATGATGAAGAAATGGTTTGAAGGTGAAGAAACAGGGAGGATCCATTTGGGATGGAAGATTGAAGGAAATAAAATTTAGAAATGGGTAAAGAGGAGAAGAGATAAAAAACTATTTTCAGAAACAGAGTGACAAACAAAGTAGATTGAAGCGAAAGCAAAGATTTTTTAAACTTCAATTAACAATTCCGAAGGTGGGACAGAGTCAAAATTATTATTATTCATCATGCATTTAAAAAAGAAAAAGTCAATAATGAATAATATTACTATAATATTGTTTTAAATGTTAACTGGATCAGAATTTAAATGGAGAAGAAGACAACGTTACTCTTATACTGATTGCAAAAATTATAATAAAGTTGAAATAGCCTTTGCCTTTGGAATAGAATTTGGAAAAATGAAATAGGTGAAAGATGAACAGAACTCAACCGTGTGATTTTGATTTGAATAGTTTTTATTGAACATTGTTATGCAACGGAAACATAAACTCTAACGCTAGCTTATTGAATATAATAATACAAGTAATAAAGCATAAATAAATTGCCAAAATTAAATGCAAAAATAAAGAATACCAGGAATTAACGAGGTTCGGTATTAAAACCTACGTCCTCGGGCGCTGCAAAAGAAAGCTCCACTATCTCCAAAGAATATTACAAATATTTGGGCAATACAACAAATACCCAAAACAAAGGGGAGATACAACAAAACTTGCAAACTAAAGGGTCCTTAAAGAAAGAACCCTAAACAAAAGAAGTATAATGGAATTACAACTTGGGATACAATTAACATTGATTTAGGTCCTTATATATAGGCCCCAAAAGTTTCCCACTTTTCATTCCTTTTCAATGTGGGACAAACTAACTCATTTTGGCCTATTACATATAAGTCCCTAAACCTTTCTCCATTATCACTTCTACCCCATGTGATTTTGCTAAAAGCCATTTTTCAACAAATCTCCACCTTGGCGAATTAGCAAATCTTCAAAGTTTTGTATTCTTCTGCCAAATTTTGCAACACCTTCAAAAGCACCAAAAGACACAGTCAAGCTCGCAGGATGTTGATCAAGTTCAAACAATAAATGAACTTGACCCTTGTCACTACTGAAGTCAACATGTCTGTAGGATTATCTTCTGTGCCAATCTTCTGGAAAATCATTTTCCCATTTTCAATATAATCCTACACATAAAACTAAACCAATATCTATAGTACATAAAATATACTGTAGAAACCATTTCACAACTTGCAAATGTCCTTTACCAGGATCATGCATATGCCTGCTCACCATACTAACTGCTTGTGAAATATCAGGCCTTGTGTACCCATGGCCTATCATACATTGATCAAATCGCTTGTACCACTGTCTTGGTGACTGCTTCAAACTATATAGCGATTTCTTCAATCTGCAAACCCAAGTTTTCTTTCCAGCAACCCTATAATCATCTGGCTGAGTCTTGTAGATTTCCTCTTCCCAACTATCATGTGAAAACACGATTTGCACATCCAATTGAACTAGTTCAAAATCAAACTGTGCCACCAAGGTTAGCAAAATTAGAATGGAAGAATACTTTACCACAGGAGAAAACACTTCACTGTAATCAAATCCTTCCATTTGAGCGTATCCCTTTACTACCAACCTAACCTTGTGCCGAACATCTTCTCTATTAGGAAATCCCTTCTTCTTTGCATACACCCATTTGCACCCAATCGCCTTCTTATGTAGGGATCGCATTTCATCATTCATGGCCGGTTTCCATGATTCACAATTTGAACTCCTAACTACTTCTTTATAAGTAGTAAGAATATCAACATCTACGATTGGAAGTGCATAAGCCACCATATTAGCGAAACGAACAGGCTTGCGAATTTCTCGTCTTGGCCTATTGTATGCAATCAATTCCTGTTGCTGAGGAGATTCTTGGGGTAAAATCTCCTTTTCATCAATAGTATCCACATTAGTCACCTCAGAATCACTTTCTGTCTTGTGGACACTATCTGGTTCAACTGTTGTTTCAAACTCCACCTGCTGCTGAGTATGCTCCACACACATATGCCACAGCTTGAGCATTTCTGAATCTGTATCCTCCTGTACGACTGCAGCTGCCGTTCCAATAACTGTACTACCATTATAGTAATACAAGTTGTTTCTCCTTCTGCCTTTCATTACCACAAGAGCGTCTGAAGAAACTTTTAGAATTCCATCTCGCATATTCACTGTGAAGCCTTTAGATTCCAAGGCTCCCAAAGAGATGAGATTCTTTTTCAACTTCGGTACATACCGAACATCTGTCAGAGTTCTAGTTGAGCCATCATGATTCTTCAACCGAATTGAACCTATCCCAGTTGTTTTACAAGCATCATCATTGCCCATATAAACAACTCCATCATCAAGTTCTTCAAAATTAAAGAACCACTCCTTGTGGGGACACATATGATAGGTACAACCTGAATCCATAATCCACTCATTTGATCCAGAGGTGGATGGTAGGCTAACTAGACAGAAATCAGACTCATCCTCTTCACGCTCAACAACGTATGCATCAGAAGCAGCTTTGCCCTCTTTCTTTTGCAACTTCGGACAATCTTTCTTCCAATGCCCTTTCTCACGACAAAAGGCACATTGATCCCTATTGAGTTTTCCCTTTGAACGAGATCTTCCTCTTCTCTCCTTCTTACGACTCTGATTTTGACTCCGCCCTCTTGCAACAAGAGCTTCTGCTGACTCATCTCTATTCTCCTTCTGATCCTTCTTCCGAATTTCATGATTGGACAGAGCAGAACAAACTTCTTCAAAGGACAATTTTTCTTTCCCATGAAGAAGTGTAATACTAAGATAGTCCAACTCATCTGGAAGAGATCCAATTAACAACATAGCCTTATGCTCATCTTTGAATGTTTCATCCAAATTTAACAAATCAGCAATTAATCTGTTAAATGTATCAATATGGCTACTGATATTCGTACCTGGTCTCAACTGAAGACGAAACAGTCTTTTCATCAAATAGAGCCGATTCTCATTACTTCTCTTCATGTATTTGTTTTCCAGCGCCTTCCATAACTTATTTGCAGACGTCTCTTTCATGAATGGATATTTCTGCTCTCTACAAAGACATGAGCGAATCATCCCACACGCTTTTACATTCAACCTCACCCAGTCTTTCTCATAGACATCTTCTGGTTTTTCCTCCTCCAGAACGATATCTAGATCCTGCTGATACAAGCTATCCATTACCTCACTCTGCCACAAGCCAAAATTATTTTGGCCATCAAATTTTTCAACATCAATTTTTGCATTTGAAACCGTTATCATCTTTACTGGTGCGGATGGTGGTGCCGCGGACGGTGATGCCTCGGACGATGAATCCTCGGACAATGATGCCATTTATGCCTTACTCAATTAGCTTGGTAAACAAAGTTCCCAATAACCAAGCTCCACAAATTATTATATTCAATAGCTAACCAACAAATCAACAATAGCCCTAGGTAGTAGTAAGTGCTGAAATGATTAAATACGCACCAGGAAAATTCCCAGGAAACAATGGAGGGGTCACAAATGGTCCCACTTAAAATCCAGTCTCCTTAGACTTTTATCGTCTTTTTGACAGAATTTTCCTAGACATGCATATAACCATACAAATAGCTACTCACTGTCCTAAACCTAGGCTCTGATACCACTTGTTATGCAACGGAAACATAAACTCTAACGCTAGCTTATTGAATATAATAATACAAGTAGTAAAGCATAAATAAATTGCCAAAATTAAATGCAAAAATAAAGAATACCAGGAATTAACGAGGTTCGGTATTAAAACCTACGTCCTCGGGCGCTGCAAAAGAAAGCTCCACTATCTCCAAAGAATATTACAAATATTTGGGCAATACAACAAATACCCAAAACAAAGGGGAGATACAACAAAACTTGCAAACTAAAGGGTCCTTAAAGAAAGAACCACTTGCAAAAGAAGTAATGGAATTACAACTTGGGATGATTAATAACAATGATATGGGTCCTTATATATAGGCCCCAAAAGTTTCCCACTTTTCAATTCTAATCAATGTGGGACAAACAACCTTTTCTTGGCCTATTACATATAAGTCCTTAAACCTTTCTCCATTATCATTTCTACCCCATGTGAATTTGTTAAAAGCCATTTTTCAACAAACATGTGAAGGAGGAGTGCTGAACCATTAAAGCCAAGGCAAATTCCTATCTCCTTCGCTCGTAGACTTTGACAGTTTGACTAGTTCAAATAGCTGACTCAGACTCACCAAGCTCACCTTCTATGAGGCTCACCAAAGGAATCATAAAGTCAAGTCAACTAGAGTAGATGATTATGAATGGTCAGTGGATATGCTTTTTCTCGTCAAGAAAATTGATTATTTGTGAATTAGAATATGGCCCAGGAAACAAACAGACATTATAATATACAAGTTAAATAATTGAAGAAAAGAAAATTCACAACAAATATAAACAATCAAATATCTTAGAAAATTTCAAATCCAACATTATGGATCCATGACATCACCTACATAAATTAAATATTTTTGGCAAACGAGTCCTGTCACAATTTAATTAAAACAATATTATGATATTCCAGAGTTGCATAGACTATTTTATAGTCTTAACAAAAAAACAAAAAAGAAATTCATGAGTTGGTGTAATTAAAATATTCTAATCCAGAATTCCATCCAACTATTATAAATGAATATTTGAGTTTGATTAATCCTTTCTTACTACCAACGGCGAAAATTTAGAGATTTCTCAAAAAATTATTGTGAAGAAGAAATCGAAATAACATCCAGAAGATTATCTACTACTATATCTCTTCTATTAGCTGAATTAGTTAGTAATCTAGACCCCGAAACCTTGGGAAAACTGATAATATATCGAAGAAATTTCTAGCACACACTCCATAAGAACCAGCACTAACTGGTCCCTAATTGCTAAATGCTGAGTTCTTCCATCTTTCCCAGCTTTCAAAAGGTTAAAACTAATTAAAAACGTTGCAATGGTTAAACCAATGCGAAATTAGAGTATATGCAACGTAAAGAAATATCAATAAGGCAGAGCGTGGGAAGAGCATGCATACCAGGACGAGCATGCATACCAGGACATGCATGAGGGTAAGGTTTGTCACGGCAAAAGCACACAAATTCCCCTGCATCTGTAGATCCGCATGTCCCACGAGAAGTTTGACATGCAGAACAGAGTATGTTCTCTGCCTCATACTTCACTTCTAACCCCTTCAATAACACCTTTTTCAGCCAATCCAGGTTCTCATAATATTCAATCTCATGGAGAGCATCAATGGATAGAATGGGGACTTCTTCAACCTTTCTACAAGTTACAGTATCGGTAAGATTTGGAAAATACTTTGATTTTCCGTCATCAATTGTGTAGAAGCCTTTCCTATCTTCATCTCCTTGTTTACAAGTATAATTATGTAAACCCAGTTGGGATTTATCAGTGCACTCATAGAATAAACTTAGGTTTCGAACGTTTGGGCTGTAATTGGTGAGAAATTGGTTTAAATTAACGCTCACGTTGGATCTTTCAGGACAAACAGTACCGTCCCAAGAAGTACCGACCCAAGGGGGATCTTTTCTTGAAATTCTCACTGTTTGATCACTTGTGTTGATGTCCAAAACTCGAAACTTTTGAGGTGGAAAGTTTATTATAGGATGCTGATCGTCTTCACAAGTGAGCTGGAATTCACTTTTACCACACTCCGGCCGGCTTTTGTCTCCCCAGAAAGGATACGATAAATTCAATACAGTCGACGACCCACCACATGAGAAATTGTAGGGTTGACTGCATGCCTCGTACCGTTCATCATCACAGTAAGATGAAGGGATGGCGATCAAGATGCAGAAGAGTGTGAAAATCATGTAGTGGAGAACAAGTGGTGGGAAGAGATTATTGTTCATTCTGTGGGAAGCGATGGAGGGGATACAGAGATAAGAGAGAGAGTCGGTAAGATATGGGTTGTATATTATGTCAAATTCTCATAAGATGATTCATAGTTAACGGTAGAGTAACATAATTAAGAAGAAATAGACACGAAAGAGATGGTGGAAATTGTATAATGTAAAGGGGGAGACTAGTTGATTTGACGAAGAAAGGCAAGCCCATCACAATAATCCACATCCGACACATNTGCGTCTGCCTCCGCCTTAGTTGGCACTTTCCCGCATCCTAAGCCCGTCACCAACGCATACTCCATCATACCAAACCGTAGTGGCTTTCCCTCCACCACGAACCACATTTCATTTTTTTTGTTGCATTTTACTGAGTGCATCAACATGTAATGCACTCCCTGCCCCCAAAATGACTTTTTCCACTTTGTTCCGATTCTTAAAAACTGACCGAAACAAGTGCCACCAAAATCTCTTTCACCATGCCTCATTCTAGCTAAAATGGCCCTTATTCTGTCAAAAACCTCCCAGCTCAACCTCACCGTCACCTTTGTAGGGAAGTAGGGTACCTTCTCACTTATAGGCTCCAACTCGTACTCTCTATAGTTTACGGTCTGCACAATCTGCACAATCGATATAAATAAAATGTCAGCAACAAAAATAAACTAAAACCACTATAGTCGCTTAAGCGATCTCGGATCGCTTAAGAGATCTTTACTCTGCCTCATGCAAGATCGCTTAAGTGATTTTAAATCGCTTAAGCGACCAAGAGTTAACTGAGAATCTCTTAAGCGATACAACAGATCGCTTATTATATCTGTGATTCTGCCAGACCTAAGATCGCTTAAGCGACCAAGAGTAAACACTCATGATCGCTTAAGCGATCTTAGGTCTGGGTAGAATCATCTGCCCAGATCTCAGATCGCTTAAGCGATCATGACTGCGATCACAAGTAAAACAGAATAATCGCTTAAGCGATACAAATGATCGCTTAAGCGAAAGTACAAGCAATATTCCCAAACTACATACCCTATCTTCGCCGGCCTCCTCCTCGTCGCCTGGATCCTCTGACGACTCCTCCTGGCCTGAATTCTCGCCGAAATCCTCCTCCTGGCCTGAATTCTCGCTTGACTCCTCGTCTTCAGACCCGTTTGCTGGTTCTTCCCTCTGCTCTTGTGCCACCGGCGTCTCCTCTACGTGTGGACCACCTTCACTGGTCGGATGATCCACCGGAGCAGCCATTGAACTGCTTGCGCCACCGGAATCTAGGATTCAAAGTGGCGTTGGGCTTCCCTCCTCATTGTCAGTGTCACTCATGGTTTTGGATTGAATTTGGTGTCAAAGTTTGCAGTTTCGATCGAAAATGTGGACTGTATCGCCGAAAATGGCACAGATTTCATTTACAGTTAAGGAAATCGATTTTAGGGTTCAACAAATCGATCGAAAATCGCGACTATATCGTCGAAAATCGCTACTGTATTCGGTTTAGGGTTCAAGAAATTGATTTAGGGTGCAAATTTGCAAGTGTTCGATCGAAAAAAACCGTGTCTCCCTTTCGTTCAAGAAATCGCTTTTTGAACTTATGAATTTCGATTAAGCGAGGTGAATAGTTAGTGGGGCTTGTTTTGCGAAATTTCAAATTTTAAAAACTTTCATTATTTCTGATTCGGCCCACATATGTTTTAATCTTTTCATTTTAACCTATTTTACGTGTTTAATTAATCCTAACTATGCCACGTCATCTTCTCTAAATTAAAAAAAAATGATGAATAGTTTCAAGACCATTTTCTTAAATCGAAACTTGGGATGACCGGACGGCTAAATTTTCTCGTAGTCTACTAGTCTGGTATAACATATGTTTAATTTTTGTATTAATTAAAAAAACTTTTAATCATGATGAAAAAACAAGGTAAAAGTGTTACACCTGTAACTATGTTACAGGTAGTAGACTGTACTAAGATCCAACGGCCCAGATTAATGAGCCGACAATCATTGATCCCCAAAGTGCCAAAATCTTTACTCTCGCAAAACCAATTGATAATTCTCATCAGTCATCATCATCATCAAGATCAATCTGAATCATGTGTTACGGTCACCCTCACCGACGATCATTACCACCGGACCATTTCACTCCTTCACGAACTCATCGGACTTTAAATGACAACGCTTTGGCAGTGGAGGAGTTGCATGGTCGGCTGGCCGAGACGGAGGCGCGGCTGGAGCGAGCCAGAGCTCGAGAAGCCGAGCTCAGCCGCCGCCTTGAGGAAATGAAACGATTCGTTTTGGTAATGGAGATTCTTGAGACTTACCTTAAACGACGGTTTCGCGAGCAGCAAGAACAACTGTCACAGCTCTTCTCTTCGCTTCCGAAGTAAATAGGACTTTCTTGCCGGTGATTTTTACTGATTCCTTTTGCTTATAGGATTTTCCTTCTACTTGTCGATGTCGTTTTTGCGTTTTTTCTTATAGAATGTCGTTTCTGTGCTGTAACTGCTGTTTGTAATGTTTGATGGCTATAAGGAATCAATTACTACCAGTGATATATAAATTTGTTTTTGTATCTTTAATGTAATTAGTGGTTTTTTTTTCTTTTATGAGTTCAAAATTAAGTAATTTGTTGAATATAAGTTAAATTTATTGATATCTGATAAGCTGTAGTATGCACTTAATGGAGTAATTGCTAATTATGTGGATTAGAATTAATATTTTTAGTGAATCATTAGTAAAGAATTGTTTGATCTTGTTTATTAATGCTAAGTGGATAAAGATTTAACGAAATGCTTATTTTTGTAATTTATGGCATTTGATACTTAAAGGTAAGAGTGGCAAAAAGAACGTTTATGAAGCGCACTTGGATTGGTTAATTGAGATTATAGTTATGGATCGAGCTTTCACTTTTGAGAGAATTTTTCAGAATATATGAATTGCTGGTGTCAACAGGGTCTTTCATTGCATAAATAAGTCAGGTTAGTGTGAGTTAAAGTGGGCATTAAGTGGCCTTCCAATAACATAATGGGTAATGGGCAAAAGATAAGTTTATAATGGAACATGGTATCTGAGTTCATACTGTTTGAGTTATTGTTCGGGCAAAAGATAAGTTTATAATGGAACATGGTTTCTGAGTTCATAATGTTTGAGTTATTGTTCTTTCTCTTCCCTGCTAATTGGAAAAATAAATAAATTTTGTTGTGTGGGATTTGTATTTGATGTGATTGGATTGGAAGAATGTGATATAGGTGAACAAAGATTTGCTAATTTAATAATTTAGATGGAAAGCAGATTCGTAGGTTGTGAATGTTCCAAGTTTATGGTAAATTTGGTTGAACTGTAATCAAGGAAGAAACATCTGTTATTGAAGACAACTGCAACATAAGGAGCAAGTTGTCTTGGAATCATAGAATGTTAGAAACTATTGTTGGTAATATAATGCTTTTGGAATTATTGCTGATCATTGGGGTTCTTTTTAGGTTGACATTGCTTTTCACTCTATGTGGTGGTGACAGAAAGCCTGGGAAACTATGGCATTGCGATGTAATTTCAGCTTTCCCATCTGTCTTGGCAGATAATGAAAGAAGTATTTTACTGATGACCCTGGTGTCTAGGCTGTTGATTAAACCTTTGTGTTATATAACCATACAAGTCATTGCAGTTACATGTAACTTGGGAGTGTCCTTGTTTGGTTGAAGATGGGCTGTTTCTTTTAAACAGTGGCATTTTTTAGGTAGTGGGTGATCAAAACTAGCATGAATTTGTATTCTCCTTAAATAAGAGTGAAATGGTATTTAGATTCATAATAAACTGTGTGACATTTATTAGTGCTAAAGGGCCTCATTTGGAAATGGTACGTCTTAAAGTGATTGTTTGTAACGTAGTACAACTGGGGAACAGTATTGACTTATGGAACTCTAGAGTCATCCACGATATTTTTTGTCTTAATCCTTCGACATAAGACTTCTTATGATTAATTCCGTGACTTTTACTAGCAAGATTGATAAAGTAACAAATGAGTTATGTAATGCTAAATTAATTGAAACTGTCTAATGTTTTTAGAATAGCACATCCTTTGTATCTGAATAAAATCGCACTGTCATGATTTTTGTGTATCATTGGAGTCAGAAAAACCTGATCGGTTCTTGAACTTGGTCCTAATACTTTTTTCTTTTTGTCTCCCAGTTTTGGTGAACATACAGAGAACAAGTGTTGGTGAAATGCATAGTTTGGTGTTTCTAGTTATTTCAGAAACTGGCTTTAAAGCTTGTATCCTCTTGTAAGATGGGTATATTGGCAGGAGATGTCGGTTACAGTCTTGAATGATCCTTAGGTATAGTTAGTTTTGTGGAATCTTTTGTCATGGCTCCACATTTTTAGTAAGCATGGAAAGTAATCTTGGTGAATGTCAAGATAGGGGGTTTGCAATTTCATTTAGCTGATTGATTTACAACTCTGTCCTCTTTCTCTTTCGCTCACCCCTGCACCCACTAATTCCATCACATGCACTCGCAGTGATACAGACACCAAGTGAGTGTATGTATTATAACTCTTACAATAATTTCTCTTTTAGATATGCCATGCCTGATTTTCCTGATTGTACTTTAATATTTAACCTGTAAATGTGCGTCATATTGGATTATTAGTATAATCAGTTTTAGTAGTTAATTAATCAGTTAGTTAGTCAATTAGTTAAATAGTTGGTGAGTTGTTGTGGTTAATTAACTATAGTTAGCTAACCATGGTTACTTGTATATATAAACTGTAATAAACATCTTGTACACTAAATTTTTGAAGCTGAATAAAATTTCTCCTCTCAAATACAAATTGTTTATGGTATCATAGCAGTGTTTTTTCAACTGCAAAATGAGTAGCTTCGATTGAAGATTCAATTTAAAATCAACTTTGTTTCTTCATTACTTCTTCATCTCTCCGAATCTCAAAATCAATAGAATAATTTCATTCAGCTGTTCTTTAGTTGAAATTTGTTATTAATTTAGCTGAATTCTTGCACAAGCTGAAATTAATTCATCTCAGAATGTCGAATGTTCCTAACTCAAGTTCACTACTCTACATACATCCATCAGATACCCCTGGATCAATTCTTATTTTAGAGCAGCTTACGGGAATAGAGAATTACGGAATTTGGAGTCGTGCAATAACTGTTTCTCTGATAGCAAAAAACAAATTAGGTTTTGTTGATGGATCTTGTAAGAAGGCAAGTTTCAATCAAGCTTTGCGTGCACAGTGCGAACGTTGTACTTTTTGGTGTTAGCTTGGATTTTCAACACTATTTCAAAAGAAATATTCAATAGCATTGTATACTCTACTAGCACAAGTCAGGTTTGGTAAGATCTTCAAGAACAATACAACAAGGTTAATGGCACAAGAGTCTTTGGTATCCATAGAGAAATAGTTGACATGGTGCAAGGAACTCACTTGGTTCTAGTGTATTACAACAAACTGAAAACTCTATGGGATGAACTCAGCTCATTGGTAAGCTTGTCACCACCTGATAGTGAATCAACTAAAGCCTATTTGGCACATCTTAACCAACAAAAACTACTATGGTTCCTAATAGGACTTAATGACTCATATGCATTGGTGTGAAGCCAAATCATGTTAATGGTTCCCTCCCCTTCTGTCAAACAGGCTTGCTCAATAGTAAGTCAAGATGAAAGTCAGAAGGTCTTAACTGGATTTAATCAGAACATTGAAGTTACTACTAGGGGTGTTCGGTTCCGGGTACCCTGCATTTTTTGAAGGAACCGAAACCGGAACTAACGGTTTCGGTTCCTAGGTACCTAGAACCAGAACCTGTAACAACGGTTCCGGTTTTGGGTACCCTGTAAAATTGCATGACCCCCCAAACGTTTTTAAAATGGCAAAAAAACCCTTAAAAACTTACAAATAACCCCCACCTAGAACTTGTTAACAAAAATAAAATTACAAATTATAAATTCAAAATTAAAAACTCCATTACTTTGTAAAGATAGAATCTCAAAAGTCAAACCAACTTACTTTAAATGTTATGAAATATAAATATAAATGTATTCACATTTCTTTTTCTATAAAAGTTTTTATTAACCCCCCTACTCCTTAATTTTATTTTATATTAGTCTCAGTTCCCGGTTTCGGTTCCGGTTCTTAACTATAGGAACCGGAACCGCACAGTAACGATTCCAAAAATTTGGAATTAGAACCTACCCGTTGACGGCCGGTTCCGGGTAGGAACCGGAACCAAACCCCAGGTACCCGCCGGTTCCGGTTCCACTAGGTTCTTTTGAACACCCCTAGTCATTACAGCACTTTACTCACAAGGGAATAAGAGAAATCAGACTCAGAGTTCGAAATATAAAGGGAAGAAGCCCTATGTTGAATGTGATTATTGCCACATAACAGGACACAAGAAGGATAGTTGTTACAAATTGCATGGATATCCGGCAGATTTTCAGTTTACCAAGAACAAGTCAGGATCAAAAGCTAAAGCCAATCAAGTTCATTCAAGTCAAGAATCAGCTTCACACACTAAATCAGCAACTGACAGTAGCAAAGAAGGAATTAGCTTAGGCAATGTTTTGACTCCATAGCAGTATGCTCAATTGATTCAGTTGTTGAGCAAGGAGAACTTGGGAACACCATCAGCTAATTTGGCAGGTAAAATTGTTTCCCTATATTCAAACTGTGGTGTTATTGATGATTGGATTCTTGACTCAGGGGCCACTGACCATATGACTCATAGTACCCGAAATTTTGCATCTTGTGTTGATAATAAACCATCTATACCTGGTTATGTTAGTCTCCCAAATGGAACAAAAACATCAATTCAACATGTTGGTCCTGTCAGCTTACAAGAAAATTTGTCACTGTAGAATGTCCTATACATACCAGATTTTAAGTACAATCTGCTATCAATTTCTAAGTTAGCCTCTAATAGTCGATGTTTTGTCACATTTTATCCAGATTTTTGTGTGATCCAGGATCTTTGGAGTGGAAAACTGAAGGGGATTGGTAAGCAATACCAGGGGCTATATCACTTCATGCCAATCTCGAAAATCAGCTCATTTTTTCCTGGTTTTGTTTCAGCTTTAAATGAAAATTTGGGAATCAATGTTTTTTATTGTACTAAAGAAACAGCTTGCAAATCTCTCAATGTAGCTACTGCTTCTTCAATAAACACATTGTCTCAAAGTAAGGATGTTGTTCTTTAGCATATGAGATTAGGACATGCTCCTTTATCAATTTTGCAGGAATTGCATCATGGTTTTAACAATCATCACAAGTTCTATTGTGAAACCTGTCCTTTAGCCAAGCATACCAGATTACCTTTTCCTACCAATAACACAACCATATCTCATGCCTTTGAACTGTTGCATCTAGATGTTTGGGGCCCTTACAAGGTTGCCACTCAAGGTAATGCACAATTCTTTCTCACTGTGGTAGATGACTTCACTAGAATCACATGGCTTTTTTTGCTACAGTTCAAGTCTTATATATTCCAGACTTTGAAGAATTTTTTACAAATGGTTCAGAACCAATATCATCACACTCCTCAGTATGTTAGAACTGATAATGGCACATAATTCTTCAATAATCAGTATCATGAATTGTTGTCTAGCTTAGGGATTATACACCAAAGCACTTGTATCTATACTCCATAGCAAAATGGAGTGGTAGAACGCAAGCACATACACATTCTTGACATCGCTAAGGCCTTCAAATTTCAATCTCACATCCCTAATTACTTATGGGGATATGCTGTCAAAGTTGTTGTGTATATAATCAATCAGTTACCTACCAAAGTTTTACATGGCTTATATCATTTTGAGAAGTTTTATGGTCATCAGCTCAATTTGGATCATTTGAGAGTTTTTGGCTGCTTGGCCTATGCTTCCAATCTGCCTATTCGGGACAAGTTTGCTCCTAGATCAATACCCTGTGTTTTCCTTGGATATTCATCCACAAAAAAAGGTTATATTTTGTATGATTTAGCTTCTCAAACCGTTTATGTTAACAAAGATGTTTTATTACATGAGCATGTTTTCCCTTTCTCATTACAACAGTGTAACGCCCCACTTGAGGTACGTAGCTAATGTTTCTTCTTTTGCTCTTATTTGAGCCGGTTTATTAGTATTATTGTTTGGTTGGCCTTTGATTGAGTGGTATGTTGAATACTTGCCTTGAAATTGGTTGAAAATAGAAGGAGTTTAGTGTTCCAGGCTTCGCCGGGGCGAAGAAGAATCTTCGCCGCGGCGAAGAGGTGTTGAAACCCACGGGGAAGCTACTGGACAGCTTTGCCGCGGCGACGTGCCGACCAAAATGTTTGTTAAGTTTTAGATATTTTCTTCCCTAAGGGCAATTTGACCATTCTACCCCTAATTAGTAGGAAAAGTGGGGAGGGGAGTAAAATGTAAGGAATTTTCATGGAGAATATGTTAATATAGGGGTGTATTTGTAATGAATCAAAGGATATAGATGGAATTCCCAAGGAAGAGTAAGGGCAAAATGGGAATGCTTGTGCATAAATTGTATTAAAAGGAATTAAGTCATTGCAAACCCTTCATTCTTCTTCTCCATCGCCATTCTCTTTTCTTACTTCCTCTCAAATTCTCTTTCTTTTGTTCAAGGATTTTTAGTGGGCTTTTGGAGTGATTTGGGGTAGAAAATCAATCTAAGGCATCCTAAGGTAAGGATTCTTGCTTTGGATGTGAAGTTTTGTGAGATTTTGTGTATATTTGAATATTGAGGTCTTTTGGTTCAATTGTTTAATTGTTTAAGGGTAGAGAAAAGTCAAGCAAACCAAGAGAAAGGAAGTGCTAGTGAGATCTCTCCATCACAAGGTAAGTAAATCTCAACCCAAGTAGAGATTTGAGAACTTTCTTGAATAGAGAGTTAATAGCAATTATGTATGTATGTATATACATGTGATATGCTATGTTATTAAGATTTAAATAGAGATAATTATTGCTTTGTGGTTGTTCATACACTTCAATTTTTAGAAGTGAGATGTGGGTTGGGGGTGTAGTCTGAGATGGAATTGAAGGATATTGAGAAATCCTTTTTGGAAGTGTTATTCTATGGCAGGATTTATGGCTATGTGAGGGAGTTTTCTCCCATTTTGGATGGTTAGAGAAAGACATAGAATTATTGTTATAGTAGAGTCTTATTATGCACTTGAGTTGTTTGATGAAATGCCTAATAGAGGTTTGAGTATGAGTAGTGAACCTTAATTCTAGCAACATTGCATGTTGGCATTTCATAAGTGCATTAGTGGAGATGAACCATCTGCATTAATTGTGCATTGAGAAGTGACTTAAGAAAGAGTAGAAAACTTTGTGTATGCACTTGCTCTATGAGTAGAGAACTTTGTGTATGCACTTGCTCTATGAGTAGAGAACTTTGTGAATGCAACTACTCTAAGGGTAGAGAGAATGAGAAGTGCTAGAGTAGAGTGAATGAGAAGAGTATTAGAAACGGGTCGATGCTTTGTGATCATAACCCGATAGTTACTAGAAACGGGTTGATGCTTTGTGATCGTCACCCGATAGTTACTAGAAACGGGTTGATACTTTGTGATCGTCATCCGATAGTTATTAGAAACGGGTTGATGCTTTGTGATCGTCACTCGAAAGTCATGAGAAACGGGTAGGTGCTTTGTGATCTCCACCCGATAGTTATGAAAACCGGGTAGGTACTTTGTGATCCCCACTCGGTAGTCATTAAGAGCGGATTGGTGCTGTGTGAACTCCACCCGACAGTCATGAAGAGTGAGATGATGTTGTGTGAACGCCATCCGGCCGTACCTCCTGTAAGATGAGGCCATGACGTTAGTAAGAAAGTGTGAGGAAGGAATTAAGAAAAAATAGTTACGGGGATAGACAAATAGAGGGTTTACTTACTGAGCATTATTTTGTGCTCACCCCGTCATTTTCCTTTGTGGATGCAGGATCTAGGTGATGATGTAGTCGGAGGGGCGTCGGCAAGCGAGGAGTAATAGCTACACTGTTTCCCCTGTTTTTGTCTTTTTAAATGGCATTTTGTAAATAATGCTCTTTGTGTATAAAAGACTTATTACATATAATAAAAAGAAAAGTTTTGGGCCCATTTTCTATTATTATTATGCAAGCATTTTACTAGTTTACAGCAGTTGTTACAAATAGCCCCCTAAAGCTGCTTTTCCTGCTGACATTTCTGCTGCTACCTTTATGGAAGAAGAACCTTCCTTATACTCCACTTCACATATTCCTCATCATAATTTACCTGACATAGATTCAACTTTACCTAGCTCCTTAGCCTCTCTTGCACCCACTGCACCTTCCTCTGTCCATAATATATCTCCTACACTTCCATCATCTCACACTCAATTTTGGAGATCCAGCAAACCTACTAGGCCTCCCATTTGGACCATTGACTTTATGTGTCCTACTTTGCCCAACTCCAATCAGATTAGCCTCTTAAAATACCCTATTAACAATTATCTCACATATGCCAATTTGTCACCAACATATCAGACCTGCTTGTCTAGTATTTCAGCTCTCTCTAAGCCTACTTCCTTTACTCAAGCATCCAAGGATCCTAACTGGATTGCAGCCATGCAGCAAGAACTTCAGGCCCTGAAGAGAAATGGTACTTGGTCCTTTGTTCCTCTACCCTCGGGAAAGACTCCAATAGGGTGCAAATGGGTTTACAAACTCAAATATCATGCTGATGGAACTCTAGAGAGATATAAGGCCAAGTTGGTGGCCAAAAGTTTTACACGGCAGGCTGGAATTGACTATGAGGAGACATTCTCTCTAGTAGTGAAGATGGTGACTATAAGGCTGATTTTGGCAATTGCTTCTCTTAAAAACTGACCATTATTTGACTTAGATGTTGACAACGCATTCGTCCAAGGAGACCTTCAAGAGGACATTTACATGCATATACCACAAGGCTTCTCCAATCCTCATAATAAGTCCTCAGTGTGTAAATTCCATAAGTCATTGTATGGCTTGAAGCAGGCTTCTAGAGCCTAGAACACTAAACTCACCAATGCCTTACTATTTGGTGGTTTCCATCAATCTCTAGCAGATCATTCCTTCTTTTTTAAGAGACATAATGTCAGATTTTACTCCTTCTTGTGTATGTTGATGACATGGTCATCATTGGCAGTGACAGTGTGTTGATTGCGGAAACTAAGGCTCTCCTGCACCCTCACTTTAAACTTAAAGATTTAGGTTCTCTAAAATACTTTTTAGGCTTTGAGGTTGCTCACTCTTCTAAGGGGATTTACCTTTGTCAACGGAAATATGCTTTGGAGTTAATTGCAAACTCTGGATTAGCTGCTGCCAAACCAGCTTCTGTCCCTCTTGATCCCCAATTCAAGTTCACTACTGTGGACTTTGATAAAGTCTTCCGAGCAACACAAGTTTCACCTCAGCAAGATTTACCCTTAGATGATCCTGCAGTCTATCAGAGATTGGTTGGCAAGTTACTCTACTTGTGTCTCACACGTCCAGATATTAGTTTTGCTGTAAACTTGCTTAGCCAGTTCATGCATAAGCCTAAGCACTCTCATCGTCATGCTGCCTTACGCATTGTCAAATATGTCAAAGGATCTCCAGACTTAGGGTTATTATTTCCTGCTCATGGTTCCTTTCATCTCAAAGCATTTTGTGATTCTGATTGAGCATCTTGCTTGATGACCCGCAAATCAGTCATTGGCTTTTGCATCTTCTTGAGGGATTCTTTGATATCTTGGAAATCAAAACGTCAAGCTACAGTTTCTGTGTCCTCTTCTGAAGTTGAGTATCAAGCTATGATATCCACTGTCTGTGAGCTGATTTGGCTTATGAGACAATTTGGGGGATTTTAGGCTTTAATTTGCCTCAGAAGTAAGGTTGTTGAATCATAAAGAAAGAGTATGATATCAAAAGGTTAACCTTTTTTGTTGGCTCTTTAGACGTACGATTTGTAGTGTTGGACAATTTAAAAAAGAAGATTTGGCACTTTGATGGAAAGGATCTTAGATTATATTATTATTAATTCAATTCCCACTGAGGGACCGATGATGAACCCTTCGAGTTTACGGGTTACGGCAACCAAATTGAACCTTAATTATGATTATGCCAAAGAATTAACTACTACTTATTAATTTACCTGCCAAGCCATCATTTCTTTTTCCAGAATAATTTTACAAAGAAGATACACGTGTAAGGCTCTGATTTCATCTGGCTTGAACAATGGCAATAATTAACAATAACAACCAAAATTAGTAGCCTTATATTGAAGTTGTTACGGACTATGACTTGGTTTCAATCAAATCTTATATGGAACAAACAAACATAATCTGATAGTAGCGTTTGGTTCAAGGTAATAAAAAGATAATTCCAATATTCTATCTCTTAATTAAGACATTATTATGCTTGATTATAAGTAATAAAAAATCTTTTAATACTAATAATGATTACTGTAATTAATATGAGAGATAATCCAATTACCAACTGTTGTTATTTTTTTATTATCAAGACAATCTACTGTTTATATCAAATTTATCCTTAATTAATAAACATTTTGGACACAAATACTCTTATATATCTACTAAATAACAATTAGTTCAAATGTACAAAATGACTTATGTAACCTCATAAATTATTTTTTAAAACAAAAATGCCCCTCACTAATTACATGAATAACATCCAAAATACCCCTAGCCACTCAAAACGACTATCGGTCGACGATAGTGGCCTGTGGCCGACAGTCATCTCCGATGGTTAGAGGTATTTTGTTAAATTTTAAACTTTTATTGTGGTTGGGGTGTTTTAGCTAAATTCTCAAATGTACTCTAAATAATAACAATAATAACAACAACAACAACAATAATAATAATAATAATAATAATAAAAAGGAAGGACAATCTTTGATAATATTTTATTCCTCCCAACCAAACATATTAATTATTTATACACACAAATCTAACCAAATATATTAATATAATACTCTTCATTAATTTTCAAGATAATCTATATTTCCATTAATATAATATTCTCAATTCTATAATATTGCCAACCAAACGCTACCTTTGTAGAATGGTCTAAAAATAAAAGATGAGTATGAAAAGGTTTCCTTGAGAACAACTTTAACATAAGATTTTGAACTTCAATTATTTAGACTCAAATAATTTAATTTGAAGGAGACCCACCTCCTAATTCTCATCTTAATGCTAAAGCAATAATAATAAAAAATAAATAAAGCAAAGCAAAGCAAACATAAGCATCAACTATGAATCTTATCTCTATCTAAAGAATATGCAACTAAATAATCATTCAGCAAGTTATAATTTAATTAATTTATAAATGGAGGTCCAATTAAATGTGACACAAAGGTCCTCACATTTCTTGTGGTAATCAATTTCTTAAGGACCCATCTCTTCCTTTTTTATCAAACATGATATTATCATTATCATAATCACTTTCAAATCAACCTCCCACTAAACCACACATTACACAACCTTGAAAATTAAGAAAACCATACCACCCAAATTATCAATCATATAGGGCAACTTATTGCATTTTCTTCTTTTAAGATTATAAAATAATTCTAAATATTTTTTTAAATTTTGTTAATTGAAAAATTCTATCTTATTTTTCAAATTAAATAAGTTTTTTTCTAATTTCGCTAAAATTAAGAAAATCAATTAAATTCGACAGTTCTACTTTATAATAGAATTCTTATTAACTTTATAATATTATTTAAAAAAAAAAAAAAAGGTTAAGATAGCGGTTTGTTGTAGCATCACCCTCAATGGTCAATTCTATCATATTCCACAGAGTAAACGACATATTCCCACCCAAGGTTTGACGAAATCCCAAGTTAGTACCACTGGTTTCATTTATTCCAGATTTCCACCCTTAAAGTAACAGTTTTATGAATTTTTAGGGTTTAAATGGTACAATTACCATAATGCCCTTAACCCTAAATTAATTAAAATTATGTTTTAACCCCTAAAATAATAGAATTACAAAACTTACCATTTTATTTTCAAATTATATCAAAAACACCCTCGGTCACTATACAGCCTCACCGGAAACAACCCGATCTGGGCTGTTTCCGACGACGTCGAACCCCCTGATCACCTCCATCACCTTCCCCATAGTCCGTCGTCCAAAACCCCTCTGGTTCCCGACTCATTTGCCCCTCCAATCGTCGGCACCGTTAGGCTTAGGGTTTCGGTGTTCTTCATCGGATTCCGGTCGATTCCGGCGGTGAAAATCCAATTGGACACCACCAATGCAACCACCGTCCCCAAATCTATAAAACCCCTATGTCCCCAGCAACCGTTTCGTCGTCATTCGCCGGCCGAGAGTTCGTGTTCATCGGCCCTTTTTCGTTGTCGTGGCCGGAGATCGGCGAGTGATGAGGGGTTGTGAATGGTATGGTTTTGTAGAGGGGAGGATGGGGGTTCAAATGGTGGTGACTAGGGTGATTTTGGGTGGAAGAATCGCCGGAAAAGAGCGAAAAACGTCGGGAACGACGGCTGCTAACGTGCGCCGGAGGAGTGTTAGAGGCGGTGGTCTGCTAACGTGCGCCGTCCATGTAAAATGACTAATTTACCCCTTTACCATTACATCAAACGTTTTTCCGTCACTTTAAGGGTGGGAATCTGGAATAAATGAAACCAGTGGTACTAACTTGGGATTTCGTCAAACCTTGGGTGGGAACATGTCGTTTACTCTATTCCACATGAGTCATTATAAGTGATAAATACTTAATCAACCTTCTATTTTTAGTCCTGCCATTTCAATTACTAGAAAACTCCCCCCTGATTGTAACGGAGGTTAGTCAAAAAAGTTAACTAAAACTAAATTAACAAAATTACTCCTAAACAATTATTTTGAAAAATCCATAACCTTAATAAATAAATTGCACAATTAAGTTATTAAATATATAAGTTTTACATAATTTTACATCACTTGTGGGTATTTTTGTCATTTCAGTTTTAATTAAGAGAATTTACAAACATCAACTAGTTAGTTTCGTGGAGGAGTTTCTTAGGCTTCGTTTGGTTGGATTTTGAGAATACTATTTTTAGTATTCCCAAAAAATTTAAACAGTAAAATACCAAAAACTCATGGCTCCGTTTGGTTCAAAATTTGGGGGTTTTGGGAAAAGTTTTTTGAAAAAAGTTAAAAAAAAAGTTGAATTGGGCGGGTATTACGATGTAGGATTTATAAATTAATAAAAGACCCCCTATATTTGTTTATTTACAAAACACTCCCTATAATAAAATCTTAAAAGTTAACAAAAACACCCCCAACCCAATGTCAAATACGGACAGCCGGCCACCACCGCCGGAGGGTGGCCGGGTTCACCGTATTGGCGCATGACCGGCTGGATCTTACCGGTCGTGCGCCGATATGGCCTTTGCCGGCCAGATCCACGGTGGATCTGGCCGACAAAGGCCAGATCTGACCGTATTTTCTCGTCAACGACGACCAACAAACGGTCGTCGTTGATGATCAACGACGACCGTTTGTTGGACGTCGTTATAAACCGTTGCGGCCAAAGATCTGGCTGTCAACGGCCAAATCTTTGGCCTTAGATCTGGCCTTTTCCGGCCAGATCCACCGTGGATCTGACCAAAAAAGGCTAGATCGACGCACTACCGGCTAGATTCAGCCGGTAGTGCGCCATCCTAACAGATTCCGGCCATTTTCCGGCAGTGGTGGCCAGAATCTGGTAAATATGAATTAATGGGGTGTTTTTGTAATTTTTAAAAATATATTTAGGGGTATTTAATTAAATTATCAAATTTAAGGGGTTTAAAAAAAGTTGAATAATATTGGGAGTAGTATTCCCAAAAATATGAGTTTTTGGGTATTTTACTGTTTAACTTTTTTGGGAATACTAAAAGTAGTATTCCAAAAACTGAAACAAACGCAGCCCATAATATTATTCAATTTTATTCAACTTTTTTTAAACCCCCTAAATTTGTTAATTTAATTAAATACTCCTAAATATTTTTAATATTTTTGTTACGGCGACTCCGGCCACCCTCCGACGGTGGTGGCCGACTGTCCGTATTTGAGAGTGGATTGGGGGTGTTTTTGTTAACTTTTAATGTTTTATTATAGAGGGTTTTTTTGTAAAAAACAAAAATATGAGGTATTTTATTAATTTATAAATTCTATATCGTAATACCCGCTCAATTTAATTTTTTTTTAACTTTTTTTATAAAACCTTTTTTAAAAATATAAAATTGTGAATCAAACGGAGCCTTAGTATTTGAATTTTGAAAAGGTAGGATCTGGAAACTCTAGGGGGAGAAAGGGGATTAACTCGTCATTATAACGGCCAGTGAGGGGTATTAAAGTATTTCCAACTTGCATGAAAGCTACAACTTGAGAGGTAATGACGTAATGTAGATAAAAAAGGTGCACTAAAAAACAAAGCCAAAAATTTTAAAAAATAATAATAATAAACGATAAATGAAAGTTGCCTGAATTGCTCAATCTCAGAAAAACCACTGCACTCTACTCTCTCTCCAATCACCATTCTCACATGCCAAAGCTTTAACTTCTTGCAATAACAATGATGATCTGTCTCACTCCTCCCTGACACCTCTTTACTTACTCATCCACTCTTGCTTTCCTTCTACTCTCCCTCAACTCTACTGTTTCTTCATTTTATATTTCTTTTTTTTTTTTTTT